>NW_021319341.1:862564-1004106 GCF_001605985.2 Dendrobium catenatum
TGACAAACCCATTTTTCTATATGCTTTATACTATCCCATGTATAGAATACACTACAAGTATGATATGTGGATACATAGCTAATACTAGGAAACAATATAAAGGGTTTTTTTAGAGATTTTAGATATTTGGAAGGTTCATTGATATTGGGTTGGCTTATAAGAGAGAAAATTAAGAAATAGCAAATAGTAGTATTTGTGGAATTCTGATTATGCAGGAGCTCTAGAAAATATAAATGGTGCCTCTTATCTTTTTAGTATATATCATTGTTGTATGTTTGAAAGTTTGAGTCGATAGAGTATATATTTTATATTTTAGTGTTGTACAGATCAGACATTTGATGAAAATAGTAGACCAGAGAATCTTTTACGTTGAAAACCCGAAAATGAAAAAAACTTGGACCTTGATCCAGTTGCAAATTCACTATGTGGTAAGTGATAGAAAGATCCTTCTTTCTTCAGAGAAGACCGGAAGTTAGAAAAATTAAGCAGGCCTTCGCTGCTGGAGTCCGAGCAAGGCAATCAGATCATGGAGGCCAACAAGAGTGATAAGTCAAGAGATTTGTTATTTGGGCTGTTACTAAAATTTTCCCTTATCTCATCTAAATACTCTATCTATTGCTAAATAGAAACTCTCGTTTTGTTTTTTCTTTCAATTGTTATAAATTTTCTTATTGTATTTGCTAGTTATGATTACAAAGCCTGCTGTGAATAATGTTCTTGCAAACAATTTATTGTAAATTTCAAAATAAATAATAATAAAATAATAGTTTGTTTGAGATGGTTTCACATTTAATTAAGGTGATTGCTTGGTTTTAAAAATGGATTAGACCGCCCAGTTAACTGGTTGAACCATGAACTGGTCGGCCAGCCAGTTTGATTAAGCCCTTAATAAGCTGATTTCACATCAGACCGGGCCAAACTCATGTTCGACTTGTTGGAACAACAAAACCGTAAATCGGTGATAGTTCTTAAGAGTCGTGCGGTTCAAAAAGGCAGTGAGTTTGAGCCGTCAATTTTAGATCGAACAACCCTGAGTTTAGTTAGGAAAACTGGAAAATAACCTACTGTGCCTCGTTTCTCTCACGAGTCGTGTGTACTTGTATCTGTTACTTTCCAGCTCGTCCTAGCTGTTGTCATGTGATTCTCGAACTCTACAATGACGAGCAACCTCTCCAACGCATCGCATTCTTCTCCGACATCATCGTGATTGTAAAGTTGCTTTAAACAACTATTGTAGATATTAGAATATACATATATCTTTTTTGAAAAAATTCTGATCATATAACAACACATATTAGCAAATTTGGTTGCAAAAAAACCCAAGGCTTTTAAAAACCGGACCGGACCGGCCGCCGGCCGGTTTACGGTTCGAGATGCACCGTTTTTGTAGAAAACCGCTTTGAACCGCTCGAACCGCGAACCGGTCCGTTTCGTTTAACCGGATGGTTCGCTAAAAAGGAAAACGGATGGCTGAGATTTCCTCTTAGCGGACCGCGGAGTATACGAAGTCAGACAGGCGAAAACACAAAAAAACCCTATTCGATCGCGGACCTCGCTCTGCCTCCACTTCATCTTCTCTGCCTCCGCTCTCATCTCTCCACCTCCGGCATCTTCTTCTCCGGCTCCAGTGTCTTCTCTATTTCGAGAAGCAAAATCGCTTGATTGCTCGCAGCCCTCGCTCTCTGTTTCTCTCTCTATCGCAATTGGGGTCGCTAGGACGTGAATCCATTTAATTACGTTAGTATAGAATAATATTTGAAACTAATTTTATATATAAATAATAATTAAGTATATTTTTTATTTTTCATATAATGTTATTGATATTTTTTTTTTTTTTTTTTTTTTTTTTTTTTTTTTTTTTTTTTTTTTTTTTTTTTTTTTTTTTTTTTTTATTTTATATTTATTTTTTTTTTTTTTTTTTTTTTTATACGAAATTACCTTAATTTCTTGTGTGTGTGGATAATTGATTTAATTCAGGTAATTATAAGGTTAGATATATATCATTAAGGTTCATAAATTATTAAGTACGTTATTTATAATAAGTATGTTTATTAGGTTAAGAAAATAATTTAATTATATTTTAATAAAATTAAATTTTTATATATAATTTTTTTGGAATGTCAGTATAATGAAATTTTATATTTCTTCAATTATAATGATTAAGTTTAAGTATCTCCTACGCGAAGGGGTGTTTACTTCTATCCTTAATTTTAAATTATCCTAGCTTGAATCTCCAATGAAGGGACTTTCCCCTAGGGATATTCCTCTCTCTGGATTTCAAGTAGGAGGTTTAATATCCCATCTCAAAGATAACTTTTACACTCCATTATATTAAATTACTTTATATATATAATTTAAAAGGCTATAATTCAAATAAGTATGCATATTATCTCTAGTCAATCTGTAATTTAAAATCATTAACAATTTCCCAAACATATTATATATTATGAACAACTTTGAATAAAATCACCATTTTGGCCAATGCTCTTTTTAATTTAAAGGGGGTTTAGTAAAATTTTAAGCACCTTTTAAAAAATTTTATTTATTTAAACTTTAATATTTTGCCCCCCTTTTTGATTTAGCCCTACAATTTGAGCATGGATACTTATATAAAACTTGTGAGCATCAGATCGTTCTTAACTTAGGGTTAATATAATGCCCACAAATTAAATTTTTATATGGCATAATAAAATTAGCACAATCAGTTAAAGCATTGCATCAATCAAATAAGCAACAGTTGCAGTAACTCATAGAACACATCAAATACATAATAATGAGAAAAGAAAAATTATTAGTCTAGCACTAAAGTTCTATAGTTTGAAGGATTAACAATAGAGCAAAACCATCTGAAGTGTGTGTGTTAGAATATAATGATAACTTGGAATAGTCCCTAATTTAGTAATTAGGTAAAGAAGAATTTGGCTAGGTAGTTTTAATTATTCGTGAAATTCAAATGGCGATTATTAAATTTAAAGTGATTTGAAGATGTTTGATGTGATTTAAGGTAGATATTTAAGAAGTTTCTGAATGAATTTGATATGTAATGTGGTGAAACTGGACCCCTTGAATGACATTGGCTTTAATAAGACTGTGGTCTAGTCGTACCAGTAAACTATTTGATTTAGATTACTGTTTAAAAAATATTAGACCAAATTGATTGGATGAAGTTAAATGGGTTATGAATGCAATGGATATAGATTTGTTTTGAGCATATGAATACAGTGTATATGTATGATTTGATTTAAGCTAAAAAATGTTTGTTGACCAAGTCCAACTAAGTTAATAAGTTAGACTGATGATATGCCATGGGTGTAATTCAACTCAATTAATTTGGAGTGAGATTAGAAGGGTTTCGATGAAAGTTGATAAAGGTTGAATTTTGGATTAAGAGGGAAGTTGGAAATCAATGCGTATATGGACCAATTTTTTTGACTAACTTAAAAAGGCAACCAATTAACCAGTCAACTATTGACTAGGTAAAGTAGACACAATTCTAGCCCAAACCATATAGGTGAAGTGATCAAGAGGTTTTGATTGAATCTAGAGTTGGGATTTTGATAGTTTGGAATGGAAGTGGATGAGAAATTTATGGTTTTTGATCTAGTCAACACATGATTGACATGGTTAACCAAGTTATTAATTAGAAAGGACCAATGGAGGTAGGTCTCATGCATGATAGGTATTGTGTCAAAAAATTTGAGTTGAAATGATTCATATTAGACCCTTAGGGAAATTTGGTCAACAAGAGTTAAAATTTGGTCAACTGCATTGCATGACCAAGGGCTTGGAATTCTAATTTGAATGCACTGTATAATGGCATCTAAGGATGCATTATAAAAGGTTTCAGAGATTATGATTTGATTGTGCCAATGTTGAAGTTTGGAAACAATTTTTCCACTTAAAGGGGTAATATTTTTGATAATTTGGAAAACTCCTCTTGCAAATTGTGGGGAAAACTAAATTTTCCAAAAAAATCTAACTTTTGGGGTTTAGATGCACAATATAATTAACTAAATGGACTATGATCAAGGGGTTTTGGAGGGGATAGGTTCCAAGGTCAAATAAAATCAAATAATGTGGGAAAGGTCTAAAATGGCATAGGGTCTAAATATAATGTGAAGGTTTTTATAGCCTTATGGGTATTTAAATTAAAGTTTTTTTGGTTAGAAAATGTCCTATTTGTGACTCATATTTTGGAGGTGTTTGTCCCAATGGGACCATAACCTAAATAATTTATAATATTGATAATGGATCATGAATCATAAGGTGTAAATTTGGACATGAGGTTTCAAAGTATTGAAGTATAATCAATCCAGAATATTGGGTTAGTAAGGAATAAGAGCCCAATTATTAACTTTAATATTTTGGTTTGAAATTCTGGATTTGAAAAATCTTGTTTTTGGCGCGCGCATTTGGTTGAGTTAATGTTTTGATATTATCCCATAACTCAATTAAAATAAAAATTTGGGATGATTTTTTATGAAGATGCCTGAAGCTTGATTGAATTGAATTGAAATATTGATTGAAGGTTTGGAAAAATGATGTATGGAGTTGAGGTTAATTGAAAATGATTTTTGGAAAAAAGGTTGTTTTGAATTGGACGTTGAGAATAAGAAAGGATTAATTAAAATGTAGATTGGAATTTTATTAAGAGCTCTAGATGATATATATAATTGTGATTACTCACTATCCAGAAATCAATACGCATTGAAGTCTGGATGGAGTCCTGATGGTCTCAATATAGAATAAAAGGTCGAGATATATTCAGAGACTTTACAAATAGGATTATAATGAGTAAAAAATGCCAACATTTTGACGAACTAGAATTTTCGTTACCAAATCTTTTTTTTTTTTTGAAAATAAGCCGAAGCTAAAATTGAATTAAAAAGGAGAGAAACTACAAGGCATGAATATCCTATCCAACAAAATTTTAAAGAAAATAAAGGAGGAAATCTTTTCTGTAAAGCACTATTCCACTCCACAAGCTAATTAAAAAAGCATAGTTTAGCACAATAATTATGCCTAACAATTAATTGCAATCTCATACTTTATTTCCATTAAAAAAGAACAAAAATTATAAGGCTTAATAAATTATTGCCATACAATCGTCTTTGAAATCTTAACCTGTTTCCCAAGCATAATTTTGAAGTGGACATGATAATCTTGAATTGTCCCATTCTATGATAATCTCCCTTTGTATATTTGAAAACATCCAATCTTATTTTTCCTCCTTTTAGAGAATGGAATGGAGCAAAGCATTTCATTTAGCTAAATATCAATAATGTTGACATAGTTTTCCCATAAAGAATAAGAATACTTCCATACTAATCCTTTCGTTCCCGTGTTGGATGGGGGTGTTAGGCAGGGAGTGGTTTCTTCGGCAATTGCTGTGGTGACGGAAGTTAATAAGGATAATATGAATGTTGATATTTCTGATAGTTTACCTTCTCATGATTTGAATTCTATTGGGGCTGTTAAGGTGACAGAGATCGAGGAAGGTGGTGCTGGGGAAGACATGCTTGCTGGTGTGGAACCGAGTGGGTTGGAAGTTTTGTGCCCGTCGTTGATTGTTGAGGAAGGTAACAGTGTAGTTGAGATTCCTGTAAAAGCGGTTGATACTCATGTATTGGCTGATTTGGTGGGGAAGTATTCGGGTAAAGATATTAGGGATCAGAACAGTTGGTTGAATGATTCGTCGGAGGAGGAAGTTTATTCTGAATTTTCTGAGTCGGATAATGATTTTTCCCTTGTTCGTTCTTCCAATGCAACTCGGGGGAAGTTTTGGGGGCGTGGTCGTCGTAAACGATGATTTGCACTGTTTTTTGGATGTTCGTATTGTTGATTTTATTGAGGAAGGCTTGGCTTTATTGTTCGTTTGGATGCTACGACTGGCTGAGGGCAATGATGTGGTCGGGGCTCGCGTCCCGGTCGTTTAGCTGGTGGCAACCGATTATTTCTGGATGGTCCGTGCGGGGCGGCTTGGACGTTTGATGCTTGGACTGTTTACTGAGCCCATTTTTAGCTTGTCGTATTCACTTTTTGGTCGCTTTATCGCTGTTGTATTATGTAATCTCTTTGGTTTTTTAATATAAAAAAGTCTTTAAGTTAAAAAAAAAAAATTGTTATCTGATTATTGTGATGTTGTTTTCTAATTTAAAATTAGGCTAAGCCGTGTGGACCTGAGGCCATTATTTTTTGTTCTTTTTCCTGTCCTTTATATATAAACTTTCACTGTCTTCTTTGGTCGCAAACCTTATTTGTTGTTGGCGTTATTAAGCTATTAGTAATCACTTCTTGAGGAATTGAATATGTCCATTTTTTCTTTTCGCTCAGTATTGGTCTAAGAAAAAGAATTGATTTGCTCAATTACAAATGTAATAACCAAACAAAAACAAAAAAATTTATTAGTCATTTGTCCTCTCCTGATTTCAAAATCCATAAAATTTTGAAAATTGTCTTCAGACTATTCGTGCATGATCAATTTAGTCCCAGCATATCACATTGTCTTAATTTAGGCTTCGTTTGAGACGGCTTTTTATTGCTTCTTAAAATAGTTTTTTAGAATAACGAATAAAGCTGTCCCAAATGAAACTTTAGTTTGTCAACTATACAAAATTGATAAAAAATAGTCGTTCATATTGTAATTGTGATATAAAATTGATCGAAAAAAGAATGGGATCATTCAATGCCCATGTGAGCATGCACTGTATGTGAAGAAGAAAGGAGATAACTTATAGTTTGTCGCTCTTTATGTTGATGATCTTATTTTCATGGGGAATAATTGTAAGATGATTAAAAATTTTATAGGTGAGATGGAACTAGAATTCGAGATGACAAATTTGGGCTTGATGAAGTATTTTCTTGGTCTAGAAGTTAGACAAGGAAAGTTGGAAATTTTTGTGTCACAAGAATGTCAATAATCATACTCAAAAGTCATCCTATAGAAGAACAAGATGAAAAATAGTAATTTAGTAACAACACCGATGGAAATAGATGTCAAACTCTCAAGATTTGATGATGGAGATCGAGTCGATGCAACAAAATATCGAAGTTTGGTGGGAAGTCTACGTTATCTCACATGCACAAGGCCAGACATATCCTACAACATTGTAAGTCAGTTTATGGAAGAGCAGATCTACACACATTGGAAGGCGCTAAAGAGAATTCTGCGAAATATCCGAGGAACATAATCACTCAGATTATTTTATTCGAAGGCAGAGAACTATAGATTGATGGCTTACTTAGACTGTGATTGGTGCGGAGACATAGATGATCGAAAGAGTGCATCGGGGTATGCATTTTTTTTGGGTGAAACGGCATTTTTATGGCTATCAAAGTAACAACCTATCGTACCACTTTCAACATGTGAAGCATAATACATGCAGCATCGTTGTGTGTGTGTCATGCAGTTTGGCTAAGGAATCTGCTTAACGAACTGAATCTCTAACAATAAGAGGATACTGAGATTCGTATCGATAACAAATTTGCAATCGAGTTAGCAAAGAATCTGGTACATCATAAAAGAAGCAAACATATCGATGTCAAGTTTCACTTCATCCGAGAACACGTAAAGGAAGGAAGCTAAGAATGAGTCAGGTTGCGAGTCATGATCAACTAGCAGACATCTTTACAAAGCCGTTACCCAAAATATTATTCAAAAAATGAAAAATGCAAAATAACAATCGGCACGAAAGATGGAAGGGACTTTGAGTTTAATTGAGAAGTTTGTTAATAAACTCACTCAAATAATTCAAATAATATGGGTAGCTAATTTGATATGTGGTTACTTATCAAGTGGAAGTTAATGATGGATATGTGGATAACTAACAAGAGAAAGTTAATGATATATATGTGGATAACTATCAAGAGAAATTTAACATTTCAGTTTTATTAACTTTTTTTTTTTAATTTTGTGTGGTTGTAATCTTATTTTGAAAGGATGCGACTCTAGGAATGATGAGCTATATTAAAGCCCGAAAATGTTTTAATGTATGGTGTGTGTGATTATGCAAATCTTCTCTCATTAAAGAAGAAAATTAGTGTTTCTATTTTTATTTGTGTTCTTCCACAATAAAATAGAGGGATTTGCATACATAAATATCACAAAATGATAATATAACTATATATCAAACACCTAAATTTTTATATTTATTTAGATAACATTCAAATCTCTAAATCATTAACTTTTACAAAATAAAGTATATATTTTCATATGAATATATTTTAATATATATAAGTAAATAAAAGTTATTGAGATGTATATAAATAGTCCTATAAATTATTGCATGAATGGTTCTTTCTTTGGAACTTTTATTACATCCAGTGAACGTACGCTCCTCTACGTTCGGTTTTAGGCAAAAAAGCGTCTGTACCGAGTTTTTTCAAAAAACTCGGTACAACTCGGTACTCGGTACTCAGTACAAGCGCTTTTTTTGTCCAAACCGAACGCAGAGGAGCGTACGTTCACTGGATAAAATAAAAGTTCCTTTCTTCTTTGATTGTTTCCACATATTTTTCTTCTCATTATTGTGATATTGTTTTCTAATTCATTATCAGGCAAAGCCGTGTGGACCAAAGGGCATTATTTTTTTGTTCTTTTCCCTGTCTTTTATATATAAAATTTCACTGTCGTCTTTGGCTGCAAACCTTAATTCACTTCTTAAGGAAGATTGAATATGCCCATATTATTCTTTTTTACTCAGTATTGGTCTAAGAAAAAGATTTTGATTTGCTCAATTACAAATGTAATAATCAAGCAAATACAAAATTTGTTATGAGTCATTTGTCCTCTTCTAATTTAAAAAACCATAAAAAAAAATTCTAAAATAGTTTTAAGACTATTTGTGCATGACCAATTTAGTCCCAACGTATCCCATTGTCATAATTTAGTTCATCAACTATACAAAATTGATAAAAATAGTCATTCATATTGTAATTGTGATATAAAATTGATCTCAATTTAGCCCATTCATTTCACAAAATTGATCTTAATTTACGTTTCATTTTGGACGACTTTCTTACTGCTTCTTAAAGTACCTTTCTTGTACAAAAAATTAAAATTTTTGTACTAGAAAGTTGCTTTATGAAGCAGTAAAAAAGCCGTCCCCAACTAAACCTTAATCTAAAAGGGATTTTTTGAATCAATTTTATATAAACCATAGGCTAAGACTTCGTTTAGAATGGCTTTTTAATGCTGCTTAAAGCTGCTTTCTAGTACAAATTTTTTAATTTTTAATTAAAAAGCAGCTTTAAGAAGCAATAAGAAATCCGTCGCAAACGAAGCCTAATACTCTAACATTTTTTGTGCTAAAAAATTGCTTTAAGAAACAGTAAGAAAGTTGACCCAAACAAAGTTTAAAATTTAATGTTATACTCTTGGACTAAAAAAACTATAGACGAATAATCGGCGAACTATTCTAAAATTTAACACATAAAAAAACATAACTATAACTTCTTAGTTGTCAAAGAACATTTATAATCAATCGCTCTTATGACTCATTTGTCATCTTCTCATAAAAATATAAAATAAAAACACAATTTCTTATTTGTCAAATAAAAAACACTTTCAATGCTTTTTACCATTTTCAATTGCTTCCTTCACTTTCAATTCCTTGAAAACAAAGATAAAAAAAAAAAAAATGATTTTTTTTTTCTTTTTGAATCCAATTTATTTATAATTTTATATTAATTGTTTAGTTTCAATATAATTCATAGAAATTAGATTTATTTGAAAAATATGAACAATGCATTTTTCTACCAATTTTCTGTCAAACTAAAAGAAAAAATAAAGTGATTATTATGGTGAGTTATGCATTCTCTTCTCAAATTTGGCATAGCTTGAATTTCACATAAACTAAAGGAAAAAAAATTATTTTTTCCCCATCAAATTCAATATTTCAATCAAACAAATGGGGAAACTAATTTCATTTCAATTTCTTTATCATTTGCATTTGAATTCCCATTTTCATTTCAATTTATCAAATGAATGATAAAATCTTGAAACCTATTTGTTGAGAGAAAATTATGCTCAAAAAGGAGAAATTAGAAAGATACATTGGGAGCGAATTGGGATTACGATATCACAAGAAGAGGTAAGAACAAGACAATCCCCAAGTAAGATAAATATAAGATCTATAATGGTTTAGTCATGTGGCCTACATCTGTTAGGGGTGTCAAAGTGGATTCAGAATGGGTTTGGGTCGAATCCGAAATTGACCCAAGTATAATTTAGCTGATCCAAACCCTACCAGAATTACAAACATGTTAGATATATGGATTCGAATTCGACCCTAGTCTAACTCGGGTTGACTTGACCCAACCCGATAATCGTGAGATCACTAGGCGTGAGCAGGTGAGCATAGGGGCCACGATGGCAGGGGGTGAGCATGTGAGGGAGAGTTAGTAAGGGGAAGAGGCTCTCGAGTGGGGGGAGTGCGTGCGGGCGAGTTCAAGTGCGACCAACGTAAGCTTGGGTGCGAGCACAAGCGAGAGTAAGACCGTGCCGGTGATGGTGTTAGCGCTAACGCAGGTGTTGGCGTGAGCATGGGCATGGGGGTGAGCATGAGGCTGCAAGCATGAGGTGCGGGCGTTAGGGGTGTGTGGGAAAGATGACCCAAGCCAGTGTGTTGATTTCGGGTTGACCCGAACCATACCTGAATTTTCAATTCTATCATAATTTATAACCCAAAATAGACCTGTTGCGTCTTGGAATATTTGCACCGATAGAGAAATATATAGTTTAATTTCTTAGCGTTGTACTAAGATCCAACACCCAAAAAGAAGAAAGAGATAGCGTAACGTTCTTGAGAGACACCAAAGTTTTTACGTGAAAACCCTTGAAAAAGTGGGAAAAAACATGGGGCCTGGCCCAGTTTGAATGAATCAAATAGTATTTGCAATCGATTACAAATGAGACCCTTCATTGGGTGGAAGGCCTTGGCTTGATGTCACAAATGTACATCATATAGAGCTCATTACATGGTGGGAGTTATAATAATCAATATAGACATGTTTGTTTTGTCGGCAATACCATAGTCGATTGGATAGAGGTCTGAAAGACCGTAGTAGGCGATGGAGGTCAGAAGCATCGTAGTCGGTAGGAAACAGGGGTCAGAAAGATCGTTGCCTGGCGAGGGAGGTCAAAACGACAGTAGTCGGTAGGAAAATGGGGTCAGAAAGACCGTAGTAATAGGGCGGTACTCTAATAAAACTATATACATCAGGTGGTGGCCCGATAGAATTCTGATCCTCAGGTGATGGTCCAATAGATGTCCGGGCCTCATATGGTGGTCCGGCAGAACTCCGAGCGTCAGGTGGTCGTTCGACAGAACTCAGGGCGTCAAGTAATGGTCTGATAGAACTCTAGGCTTTAGTTGGTGGTCCGACAGAACTTTGGGAGTCAGGTGGTGGTCTGGCAGAAGTTCGAGCCTCAGGTGGTGATCTGGCAGAAGTCCGGGCCTCAGGTGGGGGTCCGACAGAAGTTCGGGCAGTGGTCAAGGAGGAGCGAGAAGGCAAGAGTGATCTCTGATCTCTCTCTTGCTTGGAGTCCCCTTTCAAGAGGGAGGAGGGGTCTATTTATAGATTTCATAGAGAAGCATGACCCGTAAATAGTAGGAGGATCACAGGTAAATGGGGAGTGGTTTGGATGGACTACCGATGTTGAATCCATTGATTGTGGACCGTTCATCAGACATTTGAAGGTCTTAATGATGCCGGAATTCCATGATATTGGGCTCGTTGTATTTGTCTCGTCGAGCCGCTCGATTTGACTATAAGCATGTCACATTTGAAAATCGTTTCTTAATCCAAATTGTGATTCGAACCTTCCAACACTGCTTTGGGTCCATGATTTGGACTCATTTGGGCTTGGATTGAGTCAAATTTGGTGTCGTTGGGTTCGTATTTCCAAGTCGTTCAGTTCGACTATAAATTTGCTGAAATCGGGGTTTGGATTGTCCCAATTTTAATTTCGGATGTTTCCATCTTGATTTTGCCTCGAGAGTCGTGCCCGATCAAGATAATTTTTGGATGGTATATCAAGACCTATTTTCCAAATGGGTTGATCTGAACCCATAATTTTTAGGTTGGGTCAAATCTTGACACCCCTAACATCTATTATAATAAAGAGTTGAGGATAAATATCCATTCAAAGCTTAATGTTAAAAGGTTTCAAGCATCACTCCAATGACTCAACTGTACTCACCAGAAGTTAACAAAAGTTAGTGAATTCAGTAAAAACTTCTCATGAATATGTTCCATAGAGATTAACATGCATGCGCAAATAGTTATAGGGTAGTTAAGATCATTTAATAGCAATCGCTTATTATTATGTCATGTTATGTAGTTTTACTTTAAAAACTTACATATAACTTTTCATATAGCATTACATCTATATCCAGCTTATAAATAAAAGGACATAGGGTAAATTTGGCGCATCGAATCACTTGACGAGTATCTTGTATTTTTTAATCATCTAGCATTCGTTTGGAATAGCTTTCTTACTGTTTCTTAAAACAACTTTTTAGTTTAAAAATTGAGTCTTCGCTTGGGACGACTTTCTTATTGTTTCTTAAAGCAGCTTTAACTTTCGTAGTAAAAAGCTACTTTAAGCAGTAAGAAAACCGTCCCAAACAAAACCTAAATTGTTTTATTAAGAATATGCTTTAAGAAGCAATAAAAAAGCCTTCTCAAATGAAACCTTAGTGAAATTGTACAACAACTTATTTTAGTTTCTCTGTCTCATCTTTTCCTATAGACCCACCACTGCTTGTCCGGGTGGTGAAGAGCCAGTTGGGCAAAACCCAGGTCCATGGTTCGAATCCCTTAACAAGCAGTGAAAGTTTTAAGTGTTGGTCCGTGTAAATTGATGTGGGCTGCATGCTAGGTCGGCCATGGTTTTCACTGGCCTAAGGAAGTAAGGATAGTGTTTCCTCGTCACAAAAAAAAAAAAATCCTATAGTACTAGCGTCGATGCAAATAAATTTGAATACAACTAATAATAAGAGAAAAATTACACAAAGATGCCTTGAGTTTAAAAAGGAAAATAAATAGAAAGACATTCATTCATTATACATTTTCTAGGATAAAATTAAAATGACTTGTAATTTACGTCAAATATTTTTTATTTTGAAAAATATCTTCACATTTAACATTTTTTTTTCTTCCAGCTGACTGTATCAAGAGTAATTCCAAAAAAAAAAAAAAACACCAATGCCTGAAGATCTGACCTGTAGAGCCCAAAAGTC
Organism: Dendrobium catenatum; assembly: GCF_001605985.2. Taxonomy (NCBI): domain Eukaryota; kingdom Viridiplantae; phylum Streptophyta; class Magnoliopsida; order Asparagales; family Orchidaceae; genus Dendrobium; species Dendrobium catenatum. The sequence continues at coordinate 875,809 of NW_021319341.1, forward strand.
CTAAGGCCTTTTCCTATGTAAAAGGCCCACTTTGCATAGTAGCCCATGGACTTCACCTCCAGTCCACAAATAGACCTTCCGTAGAACAGACATTTCAATATATTTGTTTTTTTTAATTTTAACATTTAGGCTAATTAAGTAAAATTCACACACACATCACATATGCAAAACTTTGAACCCAAAGCTTTTTATTTGATAGTTAAAGCTCCCAACTAACAGACCAATGAGAGTTACGAAATATTGAGGAGGAGAAGTATAATTATTATGAGATAGCTAGAAATAATAATAAACTTGACACTTTATTTGAAAAATATCTCTGCTTGGGCCATTTTCATGAAAATGCTCTTAGACCATTTTCATGAAAGCAGCACACCCATACTTAGTGGGATGAAGTCTTGATGTTATTGTATTAAAAAAATTATGAACAAAACCATTATGAATTATGTAAAAATTTATGAACAAATGTAAGCCCCTTGAATAAGGAAAAAAAATTGATGTGAGAAGATTTTAGTGTTATAAATAATCAGTTTTCATAAATTATGTATATAATTGGCTTATTTTTTTGTTTATTAGATACATGCTTAAAAAGATGGGTCTTACAAGCATAAGCTTCAAAAAGTATTAGAAGCTTAAAGCTTCTTTATGAACAAAACCATTATGAATTATGTAAAAATTCACTGTTGCTTAGTTTGGTTTGTGAGCAAGTACGGTTGAGAACCTCCTAACTCGTGCTTAATTTTCATCGAGTGGTAGTGTATCTTAAGTGGGGCAGATTATTATGTGTGGTGTTTGGACTGTCAGGAGGAGAAACCGGACATGCCAGTCACCCGGAAAAATGCACCGGGGTCGGGTGACGTAGCGCGTCCAGATTCGCCTCCAGACGAATCCGGACGCCACACGTAATAATTTGCCCTTAAGTGGGGCCCAATCAAGTGAGGGTCAGGAGATTTCTGGAGTGAGTGACTTTTTTAGATCAGTCGATGATTAGTCACGCTGCCAAATACCATTTCGGAGGTGATAGCCGGGATATTCTTTTACAAAAAATTTTTATGTAAAAGAGCATTGACAGAAATTCCAATCACCACGGAGGAGTGATGAGGAAGCAGAACAACCTTTTTTTTTTAACAGAACCGCACCTCTTCATCATTGAAAAGACTACCTCTTCTTCTTTTCTTCTTTTTATGTGTGCAGAAAGCTGAAAGCATAAAGATTCATATAACCTTTAAAGGTACTCGAGATCTATAAATAAGTAAAAGAAAAGCAATGCTGTCTGCTCATAATCTCTAAAAAGAAAAAAAAATCTTAATATCCTCATAAAAAACCTTATTATTATTTACTTACAAATTTTATGTTTTAATTCTCTATTATTGATAGGATTTCTATATAGTTCAATATGTTGACACTATTGATGTCAAACTAAATTCAATAGGCTTTAAATTTATGTCGATATTAGTGTATTCCTTAGATATCATAAATAGCACTAATCTACAAAGGATGCACTAATCTTGACGTAAATTCAAAGGCTATTAAGCACATCCTAACATTAATTAGATATCATGCAATTTTTTAATTAATTAAGTACTTGATGATAAATTGACGATATAAAGTCTTTAAAGAGATTTTATAGCAAATGATCTCATATATTAGATACCACTAAATAAGTAGCCCCATGAACTACTTTGTCAATTACTTGCAGATTTGACAATCAATTATTCAATTCTTTTACTACAAAATTCATTTTAATATGCAATTAGAGTGATAGAAGAGAATATGAAATTTAGGTTTTGTTTGGGACAATTTTCTCACTATTTCTTAAAGCACGTTTCTAGTACAATAAATAAAAGTTTTATACTAGAAAGCTGCTTTAAGAAGCAATAAGAAAGTTGTCCCAAATGAAGTCGAAGCTTTATGTTTCATTTGGGACATCATTCTTACTATTTTTTAAAGCAATTTTTTAGTACAAACTACAAAACAATTTTAAGAAGCAGTAAAAAAACCATCCCTAACGAAGCATTATTCTTTCTTCAATATTTTTTCTTCAAAGTGAACCTCAAGCACAGAAGAAAACTAGTCATGAAAATAATGGAAAGACCAAAATGATTCCTCCATTCCTTCAACATCCAAGTAGAACCATTGATTTAGCTTGATTTTTAGAAGCAAATCATACTTTATTAGGCAAAGGATTAGCGTTAAACACTCATTAAATGAACTAGCTAAGTTAGAATGATCATCTTGCTTGCAAGCACTTAATCAAAACTCACAAACTAGACTTGGTTTGCATTCTTGAGAATATAATCCATCTGAATTCAATAGCTAATCCCTGGTTTATTGCCTCACATTCGCTGTTTGACTCTGAAATTAGCTATAACAATTTTGATAAATCTACCTCTAGTAGAATTTGGATTAAATGGGATGGAGATAATATTAATTTCTCTTCCACTTTCTTCTCTTTTCAAATGATATGTGGCTTCATTAACTATGGTTAGTCTATGACCTTTTTTCTCAGTGCTATCTATGACTCCAATTCCGCAGAGGAAAGATCCACTCTTTGGCAATAGATTTGTTCAAATGCTCCTAGTTATGATTTGTCGTGGATTATTATGGGGGGACTTTAATTATTGCAAATATTAGAATGAGAAAGTTGGCAGCTCCCCTTTCCATTTTATCCGTTTGGGAGAGTTTAATACTTTCATTTTTTATAACCACCTCATTTACCTATCTTCTACTGGTCTTTTTTATTCTTGGTTTAACCAACAAACCAAGAATTCCATACACATCAAGATGGATAGGGTCTTAGTTAATGAGGCATGGATTGCCAATTTCCCTCTTTCTCATTACTTGGTGGATAAACCCTTGTGCTTAGACCATTGCCCAATAGTTATCAAAGATGGAGGCTCTCATTATAAGACTAATCATTTTTAATTTAAGAATTTCTGGACTATTAAGGATGATTTCTGGGCCACACTGTTAAATATCTTCTTGGAACCTTCCGTGGGGAACCCTTTGATGGATTTTTCTAATAAACTTAAAAAGCTCAAAGCTTCTATCAAAACTAAAGATTGGGCCTCTGTTAGTGTTATTCAGCTGTCTCTCAATAAGCTTTAGGAAAAATCAAAGGTCCCTTCTTGCATTATTGGATTTGAACCCTTCCAACCTCCCCCTTAATTTTGTGTTGAAAGCCACCAATGGGGAGATTGTTGATTTAACTACCCCTTGGGCTTCCTGGGTCACTCAGAGGGACAAAGCCAAATGGCTAAAAGATGGGGAAGATGACCTTAAATTTCTCTACTAAAAAATTTGGATGGGGAAGAACTTTAATATCTCTGCTCTTTACTCTGCTATGAGTGACAATACTGATAACATTGATAATGTTAAGGGTGGGGTTATTTCCCATTTTCAAAACCTTTTTAATCCACCTAACCTTTCAATTCCTGACATTTCTTTTTTCCCTGTTGGTACCATTATTCCTCACTCAATGCAATACATCCTCACCGATCCTATCACCCAAGCTGAAATTAAAGTTGTTGTCTTCTCTAGGGATTCTTCTTCATCTCCCAATCTTTATGGCTTTAATTTTTATTTTTTTAAGTCGGGTTGGCAGATTCTTGGCCCTCCTCTTTGTAAAGTAGTTATGTCCTTCTTCGATAAAGAGTACATGCCTAAAGGTATAAAAGCTACAACAATTTTTCAGATTTCTAAGAGCTCTCATGTTAACTCTATTTCAAACTTCAGGCCAATTTCTCTCTACAATACCCTGTATAAGATAATATCCAAAATTCTTGCCTCTAGGCTCAAGTGCATCATACCTCTTACTATTAATCAGGCTCAAGCTGGCTTCATTAGTAATCGTATTTCTACGGATAATGTTATTTTGGCCTCTGAATTACCGGGTATCTTTAAAAAGTGCACTAAAGGCTCTTACATGTGTGCCAAGTTGGATATCAAGAAGGCTTTTGATTCTCTCTCTATAGAATTTTTATTGCAAAGAATGGCTCAAAAGGGCATCCCCCCTATTCATTAATTAGGTGAAGGCTAGTACTTCTAATCTGCATTTCTCTATTTGCATGGATGGTGGCCTGGAGGGCTTTATCCCTTCCTCTATTAGACTACAACAGAAGTGTCCCCTCAGTTCTTATTTGCTTTGCTTTTCCATGGATGCTTTATCATGTTTATTTGATAATATGGAGGAGGGAAGTTCTTTTCAACCAATGCAAATTAATGGTCTTCAAATTTCGCACCTTCTTTATGCTGATGATGTGCTAGTATTTGGGAAAACTTCCGTGGCTAATTGCCAAGTGTTGAATGATATTCTTCATACCTTTGCTAGCTCCTCTGGCCTCAAAGTTAATTCTGAAAAAAGTTTCATTATTATGTAAGCCAATACCCCCTATCTTAAAGATATTTATGATTCCCTCCAAATACATAACTGCTACACGAGCTTCATTTACTTGGGCATCCCAATATCTATCAAAAGAACCCCCATCTCTCAATCCTCCACCCTTCTTGATAATATTTCTAACATGCTTTCCGGGTGGAAAGTAAAGTCTCTCTCTTTTGCAGGCAGACTTCAGTTTCTCTGCTTCACCATTCGGAATATTATTGCATACTGGATTCGTGGGGCTATTATACCTAAAACCTGTTGTAAACACATTGCTAAACTCTCAGCTAAGTTCCTTTTCTTTGGCGATATCAAGGCTAGAATGCTTCATCTAGTATCCTGGGCTAACATGTGTAAACCAAAGAATAAGGGAGGTTTGGGTCTACCTTCTTTTCAAGCTATTCGATATACTTTTGACTGCTTTCTAATTATTAGAATCTACAATTGGGCATCCCATATTTCGAGTTTATTTTTCTCTAATTATTGTTCTCCCTGGAAAATTTTTCCCACGCTCTCCTCGGCTATGTGGAAAAGCATATGCATCTCTGCCTTTCGAGCTAAGCCTAATTTGATTTTCAAAGTTACTAATAATTCCCTCATTATTTTATAGTGGGATCACTGGTGCACTGGTTTGTGTATATAAGAGCTCCATCATCACCATGCATTAACTAGGCTCTTTCCGGAAAATGCTCCTCTGGATATGCTCTTCTGGATATGCTCTTTGACTCTGTAGACTGGATACTTGCCCTTCTAAAATTCAAAATCTTATTGCCTCTATCCTATTATCCGTGATGGTAACTGCAACCGTTTATTTTGGGGATCTGAGGGTAAGCCAAGGTTTGGGAAATTTATTCAAGATTTTTATAAATATGATAGAGATGTCTCTTTGTGTAGTTTTGTATGGCATAAACATTATACATTAAGATTCTCTTCTTATGCATGGCTTTGTTTTGATGGAGGGTTGAAAACTGCAGATGAATTACTTAAAAGAAACATTGTCGTGGAACCTAGTTGTGTTTTATGTCACTCAAGTCTTGAAAGTGTATAACACCTATTCTTTGAGTGTGATTACACTTTTAGTACCATTACTAATCTAATACCTTCTCTCAACATCTTTCTATTGAGACAAGCTCAAGGTTGGAGCAGTTCAGGAACTGGCAGATTGGCATTTTACTTGATGGTTCTATGGGCCACTATTTACTATACCTGGAAGGAGAGGAATGATAGGAAATTCACCAATTATTTTAAAAGCTATTCGACCATTCAATTATTGATTAAAAATGTTGTGGCAATTAAGTTACTTAGATGGAAGAATGGGGAGGAATTCAAAGCTCTTAATGTAGTTTCTCTCGGTGTGGTTTTTGCTATTTCTGGACGTGGTTATGTTGGCCATGTATATCTGCTTTTTGCCAGTGTTTTGCTGGGTGCTTCTTTTGGATTGGGGGCGATGATGTTCGGGTTGCATGCTGTCTCTCTGAATAGCGATTCTTGCAACAAATTCTTATTTGATGGCATCTCTAGCAACCGGAGGATTTTCGACTTCTGAGGATGTATATCTTACTAAGCTGAGCATGCTTTGTTTATGTTCCCCTCAATTTATGTTGGGGTTGTTCATGGCTGCTTTAATTTTTCTTCTTAGCCTTTTTTTCTAAGAGCTTTATCTGATTAGCTTGATTTTTTGGCATATTCTCTTTTTGACATATGTATTTTTTGCATCTGCTTGATGGTCTCCCTCTAGCTACTTCCTCTAGCTCTTTGCCACAATTTTGTATTTTCTCTGCTTTTTTTTTTCCTACACATATAAAACTATTTTTTCTTTAATGAAATTTGAGCACTGCCCTCAATTTTCCCATAAAAAAGTAATAACCGTTAAATTTCAACAAAGCCATTTAACTTCATTGAATTCGAACTCGAACTTGATTCCTATCCAACTCTATAATCCAACACTAATGATTTATTATTATTTTTGTTTAATCTGATAATTCAAGACTTATCAGCTCGTTATCTTCTAATAAATTTGTCGTCGGTGAGTACATTTAAAATGGAAAACTATGCCCATGCAAACGCTTTGATAGCCACATAATTTTCCAGTGGTTTAATGATTCAGAGAGAGAGATAATAATATCTCCTGGCTGGAAACAGCAGCGTGGAAGAAAGGGACAATACAATTTCCTGTGGTCATGCAAATTGCATGTGGGTACGATGCTTACCTGACACACTTCCCTCACAGGTGGCAATGCGTTGTGTAAACTACAAAGAATCCAAAGCAAATCCCAACACAGCGAAAATAATAGAAGAGCATGAGGAGCTGCTGAAATTGACTAAATAGGAAGAAAAACAGGAGAAACTAACGGAAAAGAGACCAAAGAGGTCAACAATTTCAGCCCAAGCACAGCTCATGGCTTGAGGGGGAAGGATCCTCTGAGGTTCTATTTGCTAATTAGTTTATTCTAAGCTAATACCTTCAAAAGAAATTCAAAGCAAAGGACCATAGACAAGCCCCACAAGGGAGAAATTATTATGTGCGGAGGCCGGACATAGAACGCTACCAGGAGACCAATCAGAATGTATCACGTCAACTGTACCGAGCAACGGTATTGAGCAGTACCGATCCGCGGTACCGAAAGAAAAAAATGACATGACGGATTCTGTTGGTCAATGGACGTCGTCGGGCGTTCGCTCAGAATAATTAATCCTCACAAGGTAGGAGAGATTATTCTGTGCGGACACCGGACATAGCTTATCGTTCATAGGCAAATCAGGTGCAGCCACATCATCCAATACCGAGTTGCGGTACCGAATAGAGATTGACATGGCATATTTTCATTGAGCTATGAACGGCATTCGGTGTCCGCACCTAATAATTTCACCATCATAGAGGCAGTTTCATCTATGCAAATTGCAATTATTCATCAAGTACATGTTAGCAGGAGAGGGATATGTAGCCCTCACTTGCATTGAAAACATAAAAACGCAATCAGCTTCCTGCTCAGTTGAGGTCAGAGCCATACAATCCAACATACAGATATAAAGAGCATAGCTTTTAAGTTCTGCCAAAAGAGCAAAGATTGTTGAAAATTCAAATAAAGTTTTGGCTCAATGAAAGTCAACCAGCTGAATAACAAGTCAAGTCAGACTTTGAGTCAAACTTAAATTGAGCACAAATTGACTCGGATCAAGCTGGATCAAGATAAAATAGAAATGTATCAACATTTGAGCACATTTGAGCACAAATTTGTTTTAAGATGTCGAAGATTAATCGAGGTCACATCAATTTTTGGCTCGAATTGAGATCAGGTCGAGCCATCTTTATAGCGATACTCGGCTTCGCTTGATATTAGATTGAATGAGTTTGAGCCATTCTTAAGACAAAGTCAAATTGATCAAGTTCAGATCAGTAACAGGTCTAATAAAAGGGTAGGCTGCCCTCATTGACCTCCCCTTAGGTCTTTTAGGTTTCGTTTGGGACAGCTTTCTTACCGCTTCATCCAGATGCTTTTTAGTATAACAATTTTAATTTGTATAATAAAAAATTACTTTAAAAAGAAGTAAGAAAGACGTCCCAAACAAAATCTTAATGACAGAGCTATACACAGGGTACAAATATAATAAATTTTTATATATTGATACAAAATAGTCCTCCATCTACCAATAAAAAGTTAAAGCCACAAGCATCTAAAAGAAAGTAGACAAGGGCATCTCCCAATGAAGGACCTACCACCACGCCAGTCATAATTATTGCACCCACAAAGCACACAGGGACAACTAAGGCAAAGGCTAGGAAAGGAAGCCTAAAGGAAAAATATAATAATAATGAAAATTTGTTAGCAACCATTCTTTTGTATTTTATCACAGAAAAGGACCTTATTTACTCATCAGAGTCCAAAGGGTCAAAAGATAATCTTCATCAATACAAAAGAAGATCTAATTTGATTAATCAAAAAGAACAGTATAACTTAATATAACAAAGAAGGTAAAGAACAAGAGGAGCATAGACTCTCAAAAGAACAAATATGCTGAAGAAGATCATGTACAACAAGATCAAAGAAGATGGCCAGAGCTTTACCTCTACAACAATAGTCACCAGGGCTTCCCAGGCTTTTAATTCTTCTTGTTTAACAGCCTCATTCTTGAATCTGTAAAGAAGATTGAAAATTTTCCAGTTTTTCCATGAGAACAACAACAAAAGAATGTTGAAAGCTTTAAATTCAGGTTGTTTTAGCAGTGTGAGTATCATTTGAACGAAGATGACCGATTGTTAGCTCTTCAAATCTCTTGATCTTGTCAGCCAAGCGTTTCATGTTGTCATCATAAGCATATGGGATCTTCTCATACCATGTCACATTGCCTTTGACCGGCATTTGCACGAATTCTCGACATGGCTCCCCTAAGACATTGATGGAGTTATGATAGTGATAGTATCGAATTATGGATTCGGTTTTGTGTGTAGTTGGTCCAATGACATTCTCTGACATGTGAACTCCAGTTGCAAATGCATTTTTCGCTTGGATCGCATATTTTCGATCTCTCCTCACTCCCGTGATCGAATTCCTGAATACCAGCTTCTCAAATCCCCATTCCCTGAGAATAGCAGAAGGATTCAGAGGAAATGCTAAACATTTCAGTAACTCTTAACTTAGCTGCAATGGTAAAGTGGTAAACATTACAATATGCTTAAGCAGAAAAGTCACCAAGGAAACAATGAAAAGATGTTAATAAAGAAAAAGTGCAACAAAGATAACCTTTTTTCCGCATCTCTAATACAAAATTCTGGGTGGTCTATAACAAATCAGTGACCACAATAACAACAACATCAAGCCTTTATCCAACTATTGAGGTCGGCTACATGAATTTTTTTTCTCCATTGTGTTCTATTAAAAGTCAAATTCTCATTTAAATCTAATAAAAAACGTCATTTATAATATTTTCTAACCAAGTCTTTCTAGGCTTACTTCTAACTTTCTTAACATAGGCCAAATCTAATACATCTGCTCTACTAACCGGGTCATCAAAACGCCGAAGTTTTCTGAGCCCAAACCATCTAAAGTGATTTTGTCTGTATATGATAAGCTACTCCAACATTATCATGTATAATCTCGTTTTGCATTTTGTCTGTAAGAGTGAAGCCACTCATCCATTGGAGCATCCTCATCTCTGCAACACTTAACATAATTTTATGCTTCTCTTTTAAAAGTCAAATTCTAGTTTAAATCTAATAAAGAAATATCATTTCTAATATTTTCCAACCAAATTTTTTTAGATCTACCTCTACCTTTCTTAACATAAATCAAATCTAATGTCTACTTTCCTAGCCAGGTCATCAAAAGGCCGCCATTTTATGTAGCCAAACCATCTTAGGCGACTTTCTCTAATCTTATCTTCCACTGGCACTACTCCAACCTTTTCATGTATATGCTCATTTTATATCCTATCTCTATGGGTAAAGCCACTCATCCACCTGGGCATCCTCATCTATGCAACACCTAACTTAATTTTATTCTTCTCTTTTAATGGACAACATACGGTGCCATAAAGCATTGCAAATTTCACCACCATCATATAGAATTTTCCCTTAAGTTTGAGGGGTGTTTTTCTTTCACACAACTGGCCCGATGCATTCCTCCACTTCAACCATCCAACTTGAATTCAACTGATAATATCCCCATCTATTTCACCATCACCATGAAGAATAGATCCAAGATATCTAAAATGTGTACTCTTATTAATGACTTGATCGCCAAAAGTCACAATCCCCTCACTAGGTCTATTACCACTAAAATTACACCCGATATATTCAATTTTAGATCTACTCAAGCGAAAACCTTTAGACTCTAAGGTTGACATCCATAATTCAAGTTTACCTTCAACTCCCTCTCTAGTTTTATCAACAAGAAGAAAAACAGCAGCAAAAAACATGCACAGGGTGCATCCTCTTCAAACAGTCTAGTAAGAACATCCATGTCTAAAGCAAATCAGTGAGCACAGATTCAACAAAAAAGTTAGAATTCACCAGAATCACATATGATTCAAATGATACACTGGTGAAACTACCAATGTCTGCTTGAGCGATATATGCATAATAACCAACTAAACTCTTCAAAAAAAATACTGAAGCTTCTAAGATCCAAACACTGCATCTCAATTGCTAAGAACCTGGGAAATCAAAACAGCCAACTTTTACAGATCTCAAGTGCCCCCAAAGCCACGATGTCAACCCAAAAGCCAAATTCACAAATCTTTTTAGGCCTCATTTGGTTGCTTGAAGTTAGAAAAATCTTTTAAAAAGAAGAAATTTCTTAAATCTATCATTTTTTTGGATGTACTTACACAGAAATAATGATTTAAAACTGCACAAATCTTCTCAAAACTCCTTCAAAAGTTCTATTTGATGTAATATTTTGAGTTAAAACAAATTCATCATTTTCTGAAACATATTTTTTATTTCAAGTAGCCAAATCAGCCCATAAGTTTTTAAATCAAACCAAGTCAAACTAATAAAAAAAAAAAAATAGAGCAACCAAATGAAGGAAAATAAGATCTCATCTCACCTGGAATAATCCTCATTGGGATCCTTCACACAGAGAGCACTCGACATAGGATTCTGCTCTATGGTAAACTGCGTATATTTTGAAAGATCACCAAGCACTTTCTCCAGTGTCCTCCCATCCGGCAAATAAATATACTCATCCACATCAAAGTAAAAAGTCCAATTCGCCGCATGCCGATACCTATGAAGACAATCATTCACAACCAAGAACTGATTATAATAATACCCATCATACTCAGCCTGTGCTCTAATATCCTGCACCGTCGCCCTCCCAAGCTTCACCCACGGGTCAAGCACCGCCCTAACCGCCGGGCTCACTCCGCCGGCGTCATGGAAAACAAAATGCGATTTTGGACCGAAGAAGTGCGCGTGGTAAGCTAACCATTCCCGAATCCTGCTCGAGCTTAAGTCTCCATACAGAGATGAGCCGCAGTAGAGATAGTCGTACTTGTAGGGAGGATTGAAAAGGGATTTGTTGTAGGAGCCGGGCGATTCTTCGAGTGCAAGGAATTTCTCGTATCGGCGGGGAGAGGGAGAATAGTAGGCGTTAACAAAGAGTTTTCCGCCGGCGTTGTCGGCGTTGGGGACGATAGAGAAAGTGCAGTTGACGACGACAACGGTGTAGACGCGGCCGTAGCCCCAGTCTGGGAGGATCTTGTAGGCTTTGGTTCGGATGGCGGATGAGGAGCTGGAGTTGGGAACCCACTCGCATTTGAACCAAGGCTTACCGAAGACATGGGTGGGTTTGGAGGCGAGGCCGACAATGGCGAAAGTGGTGGGGCCGCCGCGGTAAGCACCCATCAAGACGAAGAGGGAAGCTGCGCTGCCGTAGGAACGGAAGGTGCGCAGATTGGGGTCGGTGTTAAGGCTGGAGCGAGGGCTGACGCGCGGGATTGAGGTGTTGGTAGAAGAAAAAGATTCCATTTTTTGCTTAAGAGAAGGGGAAGAGGAGGAGGAGGAGGAGTTGGTTTGGGGAGTCGAGGATATTGAAGCAGAGAAAGATGCGATTTTTTGCTTGAGGTAAGGGGAAGAGGAGGAAGGGAATTTTGGGGGCAGAGTACAGGAAGAGGAAGAAAGGAGGTATTCGTAGGGTTGGAGCTGCCAAATGGCCATGACGAGCGATAAGGCGACGAGGGTGGCGACGAAGGGCTTGGCATCAACGCAGGGGAAGGAAAGCGGTGAGGTGGACGCCGTCATGGCGGCTCCGCCGCCGCAGTCCTTCCTCATTTGCCTCTTCTTCCTCTGTTCCTCACACTCCCTTTCAATACGCGTTACACTGGCTCAGAAAATTTTACTGAGGAGTTCGTTTGGTCCTTCGGAAGGGGAATGTCGAAGGGGAGAAGAGAAGAGAGAGAGAGAGAATCTGGTGAGATGCAAGGGTTACGGATCAAATGGAATGGGGGAAAAGTTTCTCTCGGTAGAAGGCGAGAGGGACGGAGACAGAAGCGGTGGTCTTTGCTGCTTTTGGAGATAGAAAGAAAAACGGACTGCTCCTTTTTAACAGCTGTAATATTGAGAGCGCGTTAGTGCATAATACATTCTATTTTTCTGCACGTAATTTTCAGTTTGCCATTAACACTTCATAGCTTCTCAGCAAAGGAGAAAAAAAGCAATGTACCAATGTAGTTTTTTTTCTATTAAGACAATTGATGTCCAAAAGAAATATCTCTTTTCAAAATTTTCATTCATAATAAAATTAAAATACATTATATTCAGATATAAAATTTAAATAACAGAAATTTATATCATATATAAATAAATACTTAAAAAAATTATAAAGCCCAAGAGATATTAATATAAATGAGCTCAAACTTTCATGAATATTTCATAAAATAAAAAAAATCATAAATATGCATACAAAATAAATGAACACCGAACATTTTGATAGTATCTAAACAAAAATAAAAACATAAATAAATATCAAATGTAAAAACTTACACATTGGCCAATCATATTGCACAATCACATATTCCAAGAAAAACAAATCATCTTTGAGGTTTTATCTTCATGTGCTTATAGGATTAGTTATATTTTCCCTCAAAACTCAAAGCATTATTATAGATCTGAGAAGGAGCATGCAATACATTTGAGGTCTGCTCTAGAGATTTTGAGGCAGCAAGAGTTATATATTAAGTTCTCCAAGTGTGAGTTTTGGTTGACTAGCATTTTCTCTCTAGGGCATGTAATGAGCATTATATGTATTGCAGTAGATCCCCAAAAGGGTCAGGCTGCTTTCGATTAGCCGAGACTGATGATAGCTTCTGAGATTCGTAGTTTCTTAGGATTGGTTGGTTATTATCAAAAGTTTATTAATGGATTTTCTTGGATTCTTTTGTCATTAATGAGACTAACTCAGAAGTCAATATCTTTTATCTAGACTCCAGAGTGTGAGGTAGTTTTTATATGCTAAAGGATTATTTAAATTCTGCTCTAATTCTGACCATTATTTCAGGTATGAATGGGCTACATATTTTTAATGATGCTTCATTTAAAGGATGGGGATTCATACTAATGCAACACAATATAGTTATTACTTTTGCATCTCGATAGTAGAAATCACATGTGAGAAAATATTTGACACATGATTTGGAATTAACGGTTGTTGTATTTGCTTTGAAAATTTAGAGGCATTATTTATGTAGAATAAAACACAAGATCTTTATTAATCATAAGGGTTTGAAATATATTTTTACTCAAAATGATTTGAATTTGAGACAGAATGTGGTTAGAGCTGATCAAGAATTATGATCTATCTATCCAATATCAACCTAGCAAGGTAAATTTTGTGATGGATGCATTTAGTAGGAAGTTATCAGGTACTTTTTCTTTTGGTTCTTACTTCTATAGAATTTTTTATTCGAGATTTGGAGAAGCTGGAGATAGAGGTAGCATATGTTAATACAAATCTGAGTTTGTAAGCTCATATGATTATTTAGCCTACTATATAGGAAATAATTTAGAAGCTCATAAGTCTAATACATAGTATCTAAAGTTGAGTGATTAGATTAAGGTTGGTAAGAGATATGAACTTTTACTATCTGATTATGGAGTTATTTTCTATAATGATATATTTGTTCCTTCTATTAGTGGACTAAGATATGAGATCCTACATGGTGGCACATTATTCGGGCTATATTATTCATCCACGAAGAAGCAAAATGTACAAAGATTTAAATGATATATTCTGGTGGCCTGGATTGAAGAAGGACGCCACAAAATTTATTTCAAAAAGTGAGGCATGTTAGTTATTGAAGATAGTGTCACGACCCGACCCGATCCGGGACGGACCCCGCTCGCACTCCTGGACGATCCTGGAGCAGATTTTTGATATTACAGATAGGGCATCAACGACTAGACGGTCTTTTGCAATCGTTATCTATCCCTAAGAAAAAATGAGGGGAGGTGATAATGGACTTTTCTATGGGTTTTTTCAGATCAAGACAGGGGTATGATGCCATTTGGATTATTGTTGATCACTTAACGAAGTTGACACATTTCATTTTGATCTAACAGGCTGATTTGGTTGATAGGTTAGTATAGATATATGTTAGAGATATTTTCATATTGCATTGTGCTGAAGGTTATTGTATATGATTGTGATACTTGGTTTACCTCCAAATTATGGAGATGTATTTAGCGGGGACTAGTTACTAAACTACACTTCAGTATGGTATTCATCGGTAGATAGATGGATAGCCCGAAAGGACTATTTAGGTATTGGAGGATCTTTTGAGACTCTTTGTTTTGGACTTTGGCGGGAGTTGGGAGGATCCAGCATAAGTATGGATCCTTACGAAGTACTGCACGATAAGAAGTGCAGAACCCCTTTATCTTTTATAAAGATGGGTGACATATAAGTGATAGGATCATCTTTTGTAGATGATACTATAATAAAAAGATTCATCTAAACAAAGAAAGATTGAAAATTTCACCGGATAGACATAAGAAGTATTATGATCAAAAGTAAAGATTGTTTGAGTTTTAGATTGGCGATTTTATTTATGTCAATATCAGCCATATGAAAGTTGTCAATATATTTAGAAGCATTGATAAGTTGAGTTCATGGTATATTGGACCTTTTGAAATTATTGAGATAATTGATGGTTCTGCTTACACATTATTATTGCTTGATTATATATCAGATATACACAATATATTTCATGTATCTTCTTTGAGGAAGTGAGTATCTAATTTTGAAAAGATATTATCTATTGATGATGTTGAAATTCAACCAAACATATACTATAGCGAAGAGCCAGATATGATGCTGGGGTACTATGTCAAGAAATTGAGAAGTAAACATATTATTATGGGCAAGTTATGGTGGAATCATAGAATCGCCAGAGATGCTACTTGGGAGAATGAATCTTAGATGAGACAACTTTATTCAGATTTACTCTGATTTATTTTGGTCTGAGAATGTCGAGGATGACATCTTTTTTAAGGTGGGTGAATCATTATAAATCAAAAGTTTTAAAAGATATAAATGGACCTATAATAGTTAAAAAATTATTCATGAGTTATTATAAGTTTAAATTATAAATTATCTTTGTCATAACATATATATTATTGTGTTTTAATTTTTTTAATTTTTTCATAATTTTTTGGCATTATTACAATCCTTAAAAAATAAGTATATGTTGGTACCACTACAAAAAAATTAGGCTATCGCAGCACAATTTTTTACTTTCCCAACGGTTATAACCTCCACATTTTACTTTGCAACATATTGAAGTTTTGGGACTGTTAGGTATGATATGTTTTGCAAATTGATTTCACACAAACATTCTAGACAAGTTTTATTAATTTTTGAATATTTTTAAATATATATTTTTTAATCCCCACATTCGAAGATATTTACTTAAAATGAATTAAATGGCATAGTTACTTTTATATCATTTTATTATTATATTATAAATATCTTTAATCATTATAAACTTGTATTTCGATTTTCATTTCCCTTTACGTGGAACATTGAAGACAAAAAAAGAGAAGAAAAAGAGAGAGAGAGGAAAAGTTAGGATTTGGAGAGTGTAAAGCCGTTTTTGTCCTTCGGCCCAATTGAAAATTTTGTTCGTCTCAAAATATGTTGCATTTTTTCTATTTTAGTTTTCAATTTGAATATTTTAGATTTTTTTTCGATCAAATTTATATCTTCATTACCGAAAAATGAGAATAATTTTATTTTGGTAAAACTTTAATTATATAACTTTTTATATATTATAGAGATTGAGATTATAAACATTTTGAGTATTTTTTTTTTAAATTTTTTGCCAAGTAAAATAATAAATTTTTTTTTTCTATTTAGAAATTTACTTTGACATCTAAAAATACTACTTTCTTTAATTAAAGCTTCAAAATAATATTTTACACAATCTCTCATAAATTAGTTATATTTCTAAATTATGAAATTTCTCTTGTTACCCATCGTTAAGGTATTTTAAAAATTTCTGAATTGAGTTAAATTATGCGTTAATAATATGCATAAAAAATATATGTATAATGATGAAAGAAATGTAATGTGATGTGAGGTGATATAATGTTATGTCAATGTCAGGGGACGACCAAGATTGGATTATATTATGTTGATGCCAGTGAGCGACTAAGGTAAGATTATGTTTTTTCAGTGCTAGTGGGTAACCAAGGTGGGATTTTGTTATGCTGGCACCAATGGCGACTGAGATGAGATTCTATTATGCCGGAGCCAATGTGCAACCGAGGTGAGATTCTGTTATATCCGAGCCAGTGGGTTACCGAGGTGAAATTCTGGTAACGAAAATATATAAAAATTTGGGCTTGAAAGTCATTTTTTATAATCATTATGAAATATTTACTCATAACTCATTAGTTTTAGCATTTGCTTAAATGGGTTCAATTTTAGTATATGCTTCAATTCCAACTTTTCATATATTACTTTAGTTTATTTTTACAACACAATATTCTCAGTTATTTTGATTTTAATTATTATTATTTTTAGCTACAATAGCCTACTGAGTTGTGTTAGCTTACTCCTATTTTTTATTCTATTTTCATGCTAGGGGAATGATAAGGAGTGAGCTGAGTAATTTGGATAACATGCTCCATTATGTGTTGTAGGTATGCCTTTTGGCTTGATTAGTTTTATTTTTGCAGGCTTGACATTTATTTGGTTATGTTATATATTGCCAAGTGCTATTGTAGATATATCATATTGTATGTATTTTGAATGATATATAGAAAAAATCATTTTCAGATATAGTCTTCCATTTTTTATTGTATTTAGTAGTGGCATGTATAATCTATACTTTGAAAGTTTTGTTTCAGTGCATCTTCAACCAAATCTTTTGGTCAGTCTTGCCCTAACATGGTATGACCTATATAGCATTGGGGCATAACGGATTGGGTTGTGACACTACCGCTGTGAATATACTAACCCATACAACGTATTAGTGATAGTTTGACATATGCATATGCAATATTATCATGTTAGAACTTGTCGTAGGAACTATGATATGTTGAACTCTTTTTACATTGATACGAAGATTGCTATGCATTAACTCTTATCATTTTATGTTGTTACTTTTATATGCCCCAACCTCTTTTCATTTATGATTTAATAGATAGAACTTACTTGCTGGGCTTGAATCTTAAACTTTCTCGTTGTTAACTTTTCTTATAGTAGGTATAGTTTAAATATTTGGTGGACCACAACCAAAGGAGTAGAGTTACCAACAATAGGATATATTTGATATTTCACATTTTTTAGTAGGTCATTTGTACTTTTTATTGATGGTTAAGTAGTTTTATTTTAGTTGTTACTACTTTCAGTTTCATTACTCTTTCTTGTATTATTGTTCCCACATTATCGATCTACTATCATTTTGATTCATGGTGATTAGAAAAAATCTTTACTTTTTTTAACCGTTGTTTAATCTAATGTATTCTATTATATTACTTATACATGAAAGTTTTTTTTAATACCAAATACATTTTACCGATCTCTTCGTCACGCCTCATATTTTGTCTTTTAGAACTAGATTCAGCATTAATTTGCTCAATATCTAAAAAAAAGGGCATTATACCGCTAGTTTATTATAGTTGTTTTTTAGAGAGAATTGAAGGCCATGCCACTTTAAAAATTTACATTGATACTAAACTTCAAATAAATTATATTGCGAAATAAAATTTACATAAAAAGAAAATTGCAACATATAACTATGGAAAAGAAGACATAAAAATGTAAATAAAAGATGTTGCCTAAAAGGAATAAACCTAAACATTAGCTCATAACTCTATTATTAAGCCCATCAAACTATGGTTAAAGGAAAAGCTAAAAAATCATAAATATGTATAAAAAATAAAGGAATAATCAACCCCCTAATAGCATCTAAAAAAAAATAATTATAGAAATAGATTAGCACAAGAAATAGTAATATATAACCAAATAGTGGAAGAGCATCTCATAATTGTCTAGGCAAATCTAATGACAAGTTCACAGCTGAAATAAGATTGGATTCTTTCAAATTTTCCAATTAAGAAAGTGACAAAAGGATCATAATGAAGTAGGTTCCAGTGGAGAAACCATTAAATACATAGCCAATAGTAATGTTCAAATATCAACATCAACATTAAATAACCTAAGCCAAACATCAAATATACATCCAGAAGAAGGAAGAAATCTAGTAACCAAAATCAATTATTCAAAGTATTTATAGTTAGGGGTGTCAATATTTGACACGACACGAAAATCCGACCCGAACCCGACCCTTTTGAAAATCGGGTCGGGTTCGGGTTCATGAATTCAACCCGTTTGAAACCCGTTTGAACCCGGGTCAGCTCCGGGTTCGACCCGAACCCGACCCGTGACCCGAAATTGACACCCCTATTTATAGTCACATTTTGCAATGCAAGATTGTTGCAAGAATTCGGGAGCTTGCCTTACGCAGCTCATCCTGACCTGTTGGTTAAGAGTTTTAGCTATCAACGAAGAGCTCTTGGAGTTGAGTCTTGTGCGTGTGATGTGTATATGTGTTTGTCTTAATTGATCTAAATGTCCAAAAAAAATGTCAGAGTTTGCATCAATTCAAGCCGAATATTAATTCAAATTTCTAAAAATTATCACGTTAAACTCAAAATTTTAATCGTAAGTAAACCCAACTGTTAATATATTTGATTAAGGTTAATTTTTCATAAATAACATAGAGTAATATTTTTATTTGACAAATAAAATGAATAAGAGAATGTAATATATGAGAAAATGAATGTTTTGCTTGGTATAACTTAATTTTTTTTTTTATTTTTACTCTTAGGCTTCGTTTGGGACGGCTTTTTTGCTTTAAAAGCTCATTTCTCTGTCACAATTTTAAACATATTTTTCTTAAAACCATTTTTTTAAGACAAAAGTTTGAAATTACATTATTTTTTACTAACAATTCTTCTGACCACAAAATCACCAAAAAAATTGTTCCAAATAAAGCCAAAGTGCATATATAAAATTAAAAAAAAGTTGCAAAATATATTATTTAGCGATGTATAAATAACATCATTTATCACATAAATAAAAGTAATATTTCCCTTAAGAAAAATAGATTTTAACAAAATATTATTCATTTACCTATTCATTTTACTCAAGTAATTAATGCATCCACATGAGCTATAAAAATTTAAAACTAAAACTTATTTATTTATATTTTTAAGGAATAAGGCATTATTAACTTAACGTACAATAATACATTGACAGGCTAATGAAGAGAAGTGTCGGCAATTTCTCACAATTTGGCTGTTGGGCTTAGGGTCCTCAGTAGATACATAATTGGAATTTGGACACTTTCGAGATGGCTCTCTATTAAAAGAAATGACAACTGGCCACTAGAAAGCGAAATATGGACCCATCAAGCTTAGGGACAACTTTGATCTTTGCTTTCTTTTGTCATGTTGAGTAAGGAGGATTACTACTTGATTGAGTCGAGAATTTATTGAGGGTACTCTCTTTTAGGGTCGTCAAAATGAATATTCAGGTGGTGTATGGGTCCTAAAGTTAGACCCGATTTGATAAACGGGTCCTAAAGTTAGACCCGAACATGACCCGCCGAGTTGGCCAGATTTAACCCGCTAACCCGCGGATGCAAGAGCGCAACACGTGAGCGTTGAGAAGGGGCTGCATGCGGGACTGCGCAATTGCGGGCCCACGTGATTCGAGAACGGGCAAGGGCGAGGGAGCACAGGTGCGGTTGCAAGCGAGCGTGCGGTGGTAGAATACAAATTCCTTAATTCGTTTATTATTTGAATAAAAAACATAAATTATTTTGTTAATTTATGATAAGTCTATATTAAGATATAAATAGAATACAAATTCCTTAATTCGTTTCCTTAAGCTTTAGTGCTGTGCAGACTTTTTTGTTCTAATGATACTTCCAACGGCATTTTCTTCTTCCAAAACATTTCCAATTTATTTGAACTAACGTTTGCACATTTCTAATAGCTGCTTTGTTTCCCAAAATCCTTTTGATGTATTCAAAATGGTTATAATATAAAAACTAAAATGTCTGCAACATGTTCTGAAATCAATTAAGCACTTTTTTTTAAACCACATTTTATTTCAAATAAATAAGAATTACAACACGCTTAAAAACAGGACGAAAAAAACTACAGGGATTCAAAATGGGGTAACAATCCATCAGACTCAGGGTTTGACAGAGGCTTCCAAATACTCCGAAGCTAGGCTTTAGGCCATCCAGTTTGGAGTGAGAGCAGAACCGCACCAAGGAACCGACCGAAATGAGCAAGAAACGCACCACCAAAGGTTGCCACAAGCCATGACTTAAGAGAAGTGAGCCCAAGCCACATCATTGCCCACAAACTAAAAATCACAACCTTAAAATTTAAACGAAGCTCCAGCAAAACATCAACCACCAAAAGAAAAAATAGATCAAAGTGTCTTCCAACCAAAACAGCCCATAGCCAAAGACCACTACCATTAAGAAACCAACCAACATAGAGAAGAGCCAAAGCCAACCAAAATCTGCACAACAAATCCAAAATTATCTCCTACCACGTCTACCCCTCCCACGAGAGGAGACCGACACTACATGACGGTCAAGCTGCAAAACAAATTCCTCCCCAGGTTCATCATCCCCACTTGCCTCCGAAGAGGAATCAGACGAACATTGAAGTCAATCAATTTGCAATCTCACATTCTCCCCCGTATTGACCCCCACATGAGAAAACATAGCATCAGGTGAAATAAAATTAACAGGAACCTCAACAAAGGGCCAGGAACTAGAACAATAGGCTGCAAAGGGGAAGAAACAGAGGATGAAGGAAAGCCTTCAACAGTCGGCACCGAGGAACCAGAATGCTCAACCGCCACACCAGGATTAGCAACCTCAGCCAAACTACACGGGGCAGACACAGTACCCACACAGGATAAAGGAACTTTAGCGTAAAGCCCACCACCAACGTCACTAGCACACAAATGGCATGCCAGGACAACAAGTTCAATCCCAACAACATCAGTATCCGCCTTAGGAGACATAAAAGTAGGAGAAACAACACCCACCACCTCACAGGCAATAATATTCTCCTCCCTCAAATTGTGCACATTCATAGCAACATTAACAACATGTGATAGGGCAACAGGTCCAGCAGGCAAAAATGCCTCACAAGTCGAAGAACCATTCACAACCTCAGGATCAGGAGAAGGGCCAATAAGCCCATCAGGCAAAGAAGCCTCACTAACCGAAGGAACATTCGCTTGTAAATTAACCTCTGGAACAAGAAAATTACTCGCATAACCAGTTAAAGGCTGCCCCGTAAGAACATCAACAGAGACCACAGGAGGAGCAGACTTAACAGCTAAATGAGGATGAAGAATAAAACAACCAGCATTAGAATGACCCAATGATTTGCAATGAGAACAATAAAACGGAAACTCTTCCATCTCCACTTGTTGGACAGCCAAACTTCTCAGATCCAAGCCACAATTGATCTGAAAACTGCTTAGTAATGTCCAACTCAACAAGAATGCGGGCGACCGAATGCCTAGACCCAGAAGAAGTGGCATTATCAATATGCAATGGACGACCAAACGGAGAGCCAAGACCATGAAACACATGAGGGGAGAAAAGATGCAGACCCAAATAAGGGAATGATACCCATATATGAATAATAGGGAACTCAACAGTAATGTCAAAATAAGGAGACCACTTAAATAGCTTAATATATCAATTATTCACGAAATAAGAACGATGAGAAAACACCCTATAGTAGTCTAGGTCGTTCAAAATGTTTATCAAAATGTTCTTAGAGTTAAGCATAGTAACAGAAAATTCACCATTTAACTTAAGCTGGAAAAAAAATTAGAATTGATTCCATTGACGGACGCCGACCAATAAACTGCCCAACCAACGTAAATTCATAAGGGGCAGCCATGGCCAACATCTTAGTGTCAGAAATCCAAAGAGAAGGAAGGTCATTGCAAGAGGTGATTTTGAGATCAGAGAAATCTGGCGGGGAAGAAGACCCAGCCATAGCCTCCTGGAAAGAGCGCATATTGGCCTTACCATATCAAAAAATTTGGGGTCCAAGAGACGATTAACAGCCATAACCACCAAGATAATGAACGAGGCAGAGAAAATGAAAGGAGCGTAAGAGAAATTAGGAAAATATTACCCATGGGGTGGCCACGGAGCGAAGAGGAATAGGAAGACGAAAAACCCTAGCCACGGATTGAAACATAACGAAAAAAACCCTTTAGTTGCAAATGGTCTTGATTGAGCTAAATTTAAATTAATTAAGCACTTTGTTTTCAAAGATTATCTAAGATTTTATTTAGAGCTTTTAAATCAAATACTTTGGAAAAATTTGAAATTAATTACACAGCTATAACATAGGGAAATATGGCCCTAATATGTTTGAAATTAGAGAAATATGATCATTGTTTGTTTTTTTTAAGAAAATATGCCTGAAGTTCTCCCAAGACAAAAAATACCTGAACTTTTAGGCTTCGTTTGGGACTGCTTTCTCATTGCTTCTTAAAATAGTTTTTTAGTGCACAAGTTTAATTTTTGTACTAAAAAGCTGGTTTAAGAAGCAGTGAAAAAGCGGACTCAAACGAAGCCTTAATTACGAACTACTTTTTTAAGTCCCTTGCAACCAAAATTGATTCAAATCTATTCTAAAAAGCTTCAATCAATGTTGAGATCATCTAAGAAAAAAATTTGATCCATACATGGATATTTTTCGTACACTATTCAAATCATATGCTCTTATTTGAATAAGATTCATACATAGTTCAAATAATGATTTGAATAGTCTTTATTGGATGTAATAAGGGATTCTTCACCATATCAATCTCAACTTCCTTTAAAATTACCTCAGTGTCCTTTAGTTCTCTAGTAAGTAGATTGATGCCTATGTAAATCTACAAGGGATTGATCTTTACACTATAAAATAATCTTTGAAATATGAACTTTAACAGTAAGAGAAAATAAAAAGGGAAAAATTTATGGGTTAGGTTCCTAGAGCAAAGTTTATGATGTCCAATCCTCTCATACCTTCTATCCTAATTATGTAGGAAATTATCAAAGAGATTGTGAGAAAATAGGTAGTCATAATGACTCGGGATTTGAATGACCACTGATGAAGAGATAGCAAAAGAAGAGTGAGAGTTATAGACATGAGAGTAAGAGAGAAATGTTATACTTATTTTATTTGTGAGATTTAATAATATACTTCCACTGCTAAATGGTTAAACTTTTATGTTTAAGAATCAACATTTACATTTTGAAATTATGTGATATTGCATTGTTTATGTGATATATTTGGAATCGTGTGTGGTGATGATTTGGATAACTTTGAACTTTTTATTGTGTGTGAATACCGGATGGATAGGTCCGTCTGATTTTCTATCTGTCTACAGTTACAGCAAAAGTGCAGTCAAAGCGCAGCTGCTACAGCAACCGTGCTTTTACTATAGACAGAGAGAAAAATCGGACAGTTCTCTCCATCTGGTGTCCACACATAATAATCTCTCATTAATTTTATAGTGGAGTTGCTACTTAATTTTTTTTCATTCCGATTCTTTTTGGATTCCCTATAAAAAAACGACAATCACTAAAATAGAGAAAATAGACCGCTAAGAGGGGCAAAGATAACGAGATGGTTTGTTGGAAATTTTATTATGATTGTCGACTAAAGATAGAAGAAATGCAACTTATGGTAAGCGACAAAGAAGTCTTAGAAATAGTGCATTATTGTATTTCCTCCTTATTGTCAACATCATAGGAAACTCACAGCTTCTTTACTGATTAATTGCTCAACGATGCTTCCTTCTTCATTAATGTTGTTTAGGTATGTATAATATTTAAAATTTAAGATCTATATTCAAAATATTAATTGAACTAACTTGCCACTTGGGAATTGACTTGAAGTGTCACTTCAATCATCTTCGTAGTCACATATGTCTTACAGTCTATCATGTAATCATTCATCTCTAGGGGTGTTAGTAAGCCGAGCCAGTTAGAACTCAACTCATTTATGAGCTCGCATGTCGACCTTATCAAGCTCACGAGTCTAGCTCGAGCTAGTTTACTAAACGAGCTTGAGTTCGAGTTTGAGCCAGCTTGGCTAGTGAGTTCGCTAGCCAGTTCGAGCTCGTTTACAATGGGACAAGCTCGAGCTCGGGCTAAAGTTCGAGCTCACTTTCCGACTAACGAGCTGAGCTCGATAAGGCCTAAACTTGACTCGACTCGTTTACACCCCTGTTCATCTCCATAAATAAGTTATACTCTCCAGGAAAGTGCAACCTAATATTGATCAACTACTTGCTTCATATAAAATATTGCACTTTTCTAATATTTTACTTTATTTGTTAATTAAAATTCAATCTTTATAAACTTAAAAAAAAAAAATTGAACTTTTTTTACAAATTCCAATGTAATTTTCAAATTTATTCAATTTTGTTGCATGCCTAATTAAATTTGTTCACATTATGTAAATTATGAAGAGTTTTTACTTTTTAGGGCATCCAACAAAACTTGGTGGGCACAGCTGTCCCAGATTAAATGCCTTAGTTGTTTATTTTGGTTGTCCTTTCCAAAGGTTGAATGCTCCCAACCTCCTCCTCTTAGACCTGTAATATATAGAAAAAAGCTCAACTGATAAGGTTAATTTTTTAATGAAACTTTTACATGCAAGGGCTTATTTGATTATTTGCATATAAATAAAATATTTATAAGAAGAAAATATTGATATTTTATTTAATTAGCGTTTTAATAAGATTTATTAAGTTTTACAATTAACGTTATTTTCTTTTTATATATTAAAATAAGTTTAACAAAATTAAAAGTTAATACTCATACTAATATTTGGCTGGAAAAAATACAAAAAATAAAGGAAATTTTGTTTTCAATGTGCATGTGGCTTGACAGATGGATTGAGAGGACCACGAAAGGGAGTTATTTATCTTTTCTTTGAGCTTAATTGATGGACCTCCAACCAATCGAGTTCGATCTGGCTCGAGCTCGATTCATTAACAAGCTCATGAGTCGAGCTTATTGAGCTTCGAGTTTGAGCCCCAGCTTATGCTAGAACTCATATATTAAGCAACCACAAGCTCAAGTTAGCCCGGCTATGCTCATAAGTTCACTGAGCTGCTCGATTAATTTAAAATATATTTAAAAAAATAATTTAAAGTAGTATCATATAATATATTATAACTTTTTAAATTAAATATATATTAAAAATAAAAATTCTAAATAACAAAACTAAAATTTTAAACTAAAAAATCGAGCTCAACAATTTTATCAACCTCTAGTTTTCCAAATGAGCTCGAGCATGAGCCCAATAAAAACTAAACAAACTTGACTCGATTGGGCCAAATTCTTATGAGGAGTGGCAATCAAAGCATGCTATTGAGTTAACACATTCACCACCTTGGTGATACTATGGGATTTATGCTTCAACAAGTAGTGGGAAGTTGAAAGGAATTCAGTTCATGAGGCATGTTTCATGTTTGCCTTTCAATTTGTTTTTGCTATGCAAATATTTAAGGATTTAATGATCTAAAAAAGATAGCTAGCTAGCAAATAATAGGTCCAATAAGTTATCTCTCTCATAATGGAGAAATTATTACGCGTGGAATCCAAACGTAGATTTGCATCTTCACACCAATTAAATGCTGACACGTGAATTTCTAATATTAAATGCTGCAATGGAAATGAGAGTTTTCCGATCAGAGGCTTGTCAATCTTAGGCTTTGTTTGGGACAACTTTCTTAATGTTTCTTAAAAAAAAAATTTAGTACAAAATTTTAATTTTTATATTAAAAAAGTATTTTAAGAAGCAGTAAGAAAACCGTCCTAAACGAAACCTTAGTGAAGTTTGGGACTTTCCTGTGACACTCTACAGAATCCCTTGACATGAAAATGTTATTTTATGAATGATAAAGCTTACAAAACTATATTATTATATTTTATATAGTGAGAAATTAACATAATTATGAGCTTTATAAATTCATAAATCAGTCAAATATAATAAAAATTTTCACATAAAAAAGAAGAAATAACATAATTGTGCGCAATTCATCACTACACAGTTCCTCCCCTGCTTCTTTGCCTACATAATGTTAGTACCTTCCAAAAATTGTGATATTCACATTTTTCTATTAGGATTTAATTATGTTGGTTTTTATTTTTTAGTTGGGGGTATTTACATACATATCACTTTATATCCTGCTATTTATATATCTAATATTTAAAACTTTAATATTTCATATCTACCAAGGAATGAAATATTAAAGTTTATATGAATGTATGAGCGATAAAAATGAAATATGAGAGTATCATATTTGATATTAAAATTGTCTATGAATGTTATGCGATACATAAAATATTAAAATTACAGATATTAGATATGTAAATAATATGATATAAAATGATATATATGTAAATCCCTCTTTTTAGTTTTATACAATGGTGCCTTGATTTTCTATGAAGACTCAAAATATCATTGTCTTTATTTAATAAATTTAATCACAAATATCCAAATTATATTATTTGAAAATCAAATCAAAATTCCATCTATTCGATTGTTGGGCCCTATTGTATTCTTGGGCTTAATGATTTTTTGTGCTTCATTTGGAGTTTAGATAAGAAGGATGCTTTAAACTTTTTAAAAGTCTCGTCAAAGATAATTAATTTTTCTTAATTTCAATCTCATAAGAAAACAATCATTAAAACTAAATTTAACAAGCAAACAATACATAATTGCAATTTTTTTAAAATGACGTAATTTGCAAAAATTTATGTTTGTAACAATTAATAGCACTATTCATATTCTGGAGACAAAAGCTGCTGCACTCTTCCATGCATGCCTATGGGCCATCGTCATCTTCAAAGTTCATTTTAAATAGTGTATCAGGTAGATGGGTCAGATTCAGATCCAGCTTAAAATTAAAACCCATTCAAATACAGCCGGTCAGAATTTGAGCTGTTAGTAGTCCAAATGAACCGAAACGTTAACTCATTTTTTTTTTAAACTTATTAACTATAAAATTTTACATATTTGATCAAAATAATAAAAAATTTATACGTAAAAAAAAAAAAATCGGATCAAAAAAAGAGTTTGTTGGTCAATTTGAACCCAACTCATTTATTAAACTAGTCAATCCGAACTCATTTTTTTTGGGTCAACTACAAATCAGGTTGACGGATCTGATCATTTTTATAACCCTAATTTCAAATTAGTTTTTTTTTTATTTGATAAAATCCACACGGAGGTCTATGCGTTTATATAAAAGAAAGGAGGTTACAAGTCCTTAAAAGAACAAAAGCTCACTAAAAATACAACATTTGAAACAAAATCTAAGAGCAATTGATCTTACCTAATAAAAGAACAATAAAAAAGCAAAGAATAACGATAAAAAATGATAGCAAAAAAATTCATCTATGACATCATCACCAACAACAAATCCATCAGCCTGACACAAGGAGCAATAGCAAAAGATTGAAAAAAAAAAGGAGAACAACACAACCGAAGATAACACCATCAAAGCCCAATAAGCCCAAAGAAAAAAAAAAATCAGACCACAGCTCCAACAAACAAAGAGAAACTCACAGATCATACTTTCTAGGCTTTCTCCTAGAATGTTTACTAACACGTGTGATGGCTTTCTCAACAACCTTGCTCATATTCAAGCCAAACAAATCCTGGAATGATTCCTCCCGCTCACCCCCAAAACCATCACCCTCATCGCCAGGCGATGAAGGTGTCCCTTCAAGCCAACCGAACGCAAGACAAGTGACCCCTAAATTAGAAACAAATTGAGCATTCAACATATTAGGAGACATAACTCCTAAAGGCATCTCAACCAGAGACTCGATTAAATGAGAAGCAGAAAGTTCGCAACCTCTAGTCCCCACAACAGTATGTTCATGATAGGGAAGAGCTATCACAACAACATCCCCCACCTCAACTGGTGCCAAGGCAACAATACAATCCCCCATATTAATAGATTCAAGCAAATTCGTACTCGAAGCTACTTGAGTATCCATAATAGAAGAAACAAGATCACCAGCACTTAGAAAACCAACATCACATTGATCCTCAGTCAAAACAGGCATGATCTCATGCCCTCGACATTAAGCACAGAGGAATCAACATCATCAATAGATGGGCCACCAGAATCTACAATAACCGGAACATCGACCTCAACCACATTCGCGACCCCAGAATTAATAACATCATCATTACACCCAATAACATCATTAAAAGAGGGAGTATGCCATAAGGAATGTCCTGATTAACAACATCAACAATCACATTCCCAACAAGGACATCTGTTTCTAACAAAATAGATGCCTTCCCAGCAACATTCCCCTCAAAGTTAGGAGTATAAGTAAAAGTTGAAACATTCGGCGAGGCAAAAGACTGGTTACGTCATTCATCTTTAATATGCCCAATGCATTTATAAGAATCACCCTTAATGATGCTATTGGGTGTTACGACATTCACCCTTAATTTCAAACTAGCTATTTCATAAAAAAATAAATAAATTGGGTTGTTTCTGATGATGGCTGGTGGGCTGTGGGTTTGCCTGTTCTTGGATTGTTTGTCTTTTTTTCCTTTTGCATGTTGTCGTTGGAGGCTTTTTTGCAGGTTTGGTGGCTGTTGTTTGTTTGGCTTTCGGACTAGGACTAAGGTTTTGCTTGCTGCATTTTTTTTAGTCGTTTTTTTCATTATGTTTGACTGATTTTTCTGTTTTATTTTCTTTGCTTTTCATTATAATAGACAGAACCGCCGGTTCGTATGTATTATTTCAAAGATTGTATTTTTAGAGCTGAAAGTTTTTTAAGGGCTTGTAATCCCTTTTTTAAATCAACGAGTAGGTCTCTTTGTGGATTTTTATTAAAATAATAATAATAAATAAATTAATTAAAAACAAAATATTAAAAAAAAATTTGTCATCTATCCGCTCCATCTGTTACACAGTAGCTCATATATTCTATTATATAGAGCACAGTAATTTTCACTGTACAAATTAATGAAATCAATAGAGTATCATTGCCACCTCATATATATCTTCTCTAGTTTTCCTTTCCTACGCTTCAGCTCACGAAATTGTTTTTGATGTCAAAGCTATTACCTAACGGTATGTTATTCAAATTTATAAAAAAGTGCACATTGTTAATTACTTAATTTAATTAAATGAAAGAACCATTTTTGAGAGATAATATAAAAAAGAGCTTGTTGAATACACAAACCCAAGGACACCAAATTCAACCCAATCCGAGCCCAAATGGGTCCAAACCAAGGG
Organism: Dendrobium catenatum; assembly: GCF_001605985.2. Classification (NCBI taxonomy): domain Eukaryota; kingdom Viridiplantae; phylum Streptophyta; class Magnoliopsida; order Asparagales; family Orchidaceae; genus Dendrobium; species Dendrobium catenatum. The sequence continues at coordinate 905,527 of NW_021319341.1, forward strand.
TCTGAAGTGCTTTTGGAGAGTTTAAACCACAATTTGGATTACCAAACGGTTTTCAAACTTGATGTGCTTATAATCAAATTGAGCGGCTCGATGAGACAAATCCAACAAGCCCAAGATCACTGAATTCCAATATCACTAAGACATTCAAATGCCCATCAAATGGTTCACTAACAAGGGATTCAACATTGGTAGTCCATCCAAACCACTCCCAACTTACCCTTGATCTTCCACCTATTTACAGGCCATGCCACTCCAAGAAATCTATAAATTGAGCCCTCTCTCCTCATGAAAAGAGACCCTATGCCTAAGGAGAAAGGAGAGAGATCAAAGATCGCATTTGCCTCCTTGCCTCCTCGACCACCGCCAGAGTTCCGCCAGACCACCACCTGAGGCCCCGAGTTCCATTGGACCACCACCTAAGGCCCAGAGCTTCGCCAGACAACCACCTAAGGCCCTGAGTTTCGTTGGACCACCACCTGTGGCCATGAGTTCTGCTGGACCACCACTTGATGCCCGGACTTTTGCCGGACCATCACCTGAGGCACATACCTCTGCTGGATCACCACTTGAGGCCCAGACTTTTGTCTGACCACCACCTTAAGCCCGAACTTCTATTGTACCACCGCCTAAGGCCTGGATTTCTGCTGGGCCACGCTTGATGCCCAGAGTTCTACGAGAGTACCGCTCTACTACTACGATCTTTTTGAACCCAGTCTCCTGCCGACTACAGTCATTCCGACTAAATATAACCTTTAAAATGTAATTAAAATACTCCGCATGAATTTTGGTGAGATCAAGGTTGCAAATGAAGTTTGTGCTAGTCGAGCCAATTTAGTGCGATTTGAATATGAAAAATTATTTAAAATGGTTGAAATAGTTGCAGAATTTGAGTTAGATTCTCTAAATCACAATATCCTTTGAAGGAAAAAATCACGTGGCTACGCCCAATTGAAATGAATATACTAGTGTTTGAATACATTACAAATGATTGATTTATCTTTAAACTCAAAGACGATCATATTACAATAGTCAATCGTCGGATTGAAATTTAGTTACGAACAGGGATCTAAAGGATGTCCAGCGAAGGCCATTGGTCGTGCGTAAATTCTGCGCCGGTTGGTGGTCGGCCTGAAGACCGACAATAATCGGTGGTCAGACCAAAGTCCGGTGACGGCCGGTTGCTGAGGAGTCTTGTGACAAGAGAACTCTGATTTCTCTTCATTTCATTTCTTCATTCTCTTCCTTTTTTGTTACCCCTTTAATGAATACTGAGGGATCTATTTATAATTTTTTGGTAGTGGCATGACTAATAAATAAGGAGAAGATCAATGACATGTTGAGAGTGTTTTGAATACATAAATATATAATTAAAAAATTTAGTTTTAAATACATAAATATATAATATAAGTTAGTTTAATAGACTTAATAACATAAGATTTTTATTTAATGTATGTAATAACAACTTATACGGTAAAGTCAAGAAAATTAACTAAAAATTCGATCAAAGGATGCGAAAAACAGTTTTCAACATTTAATAGGATGTGCAGATTCTATTGAATTTGAAAAATTATTTTTCACATTCTATTGAAACTAAAAAATAATTTCAAAATATACTCTTTATAAATTCACCCTTGCTTCAGCTGCATGGGTTGCCCCTCTAATTAAATGTACTACAAACACCAACGACATTCAAATGCATTTTCGAAGGAAAATGACAAATACTACGGGAAATTATTGGGTTTGGACACCGGACGACGTTCGAAGCTCAATAAAAATCACCCTCTACTCAGTACTGAGCTCTGTATGAGCTCGGTACTCCACTGTATTGTTCAGTATCGAGCTCAGTACTGTTCGGTACTGTGGAGTACCGAACTCCGTACTTCACAGTACCGAGTAATACGGTACTATGAAGTACCGAGCGGTAACCTGTGTCTGACGTCCGAACCCAATAATCTCCCCAAATACTACAAATCCCTCTCCCCTAAACTTTCTCACGGATAACAATAAGAACATCATCTACACGATGAGCAGCACCAAACCTGGAAGCCCCTCGCTTCTCAAATTTTATTTGGCCAGCGGCTTGAAAGATATATCAATGGATAAGTACATTCCATGCCCAGTAAAAAACTTTAGATTTTCATGTTGATATTTGCTAGTTATGGGTTACAAAGCTTGCTGTGAATAAGGTTCTTATGAATGCCTTCATAAGTGCTTCACAGGTAGCTATGAGGTCTTGACGAGGATACCTGCCCTCCAGAAGAACTCTTTGAGGAATTCGTCTGAGACCTATAGAGGGATTTGCTCGAAGGGATCAACGGGGTCAACTCTCCCTATAGGGGTGAATAGAGGATCTCTTATCAAACCAAGCACCACTCACTGCTACCTCTCTCACTGGCTCTCTTCTAGAACATCCAAACTCTCCCAACTTAGCTACATAAAACACCTAGTTAGAAGACGCATTGTTCGACTACAATCATCCGGCCTAAAACCTTTTCATCTCCACAACACTTCACTCATTTTATCCCTTAAGATTGTTTAAGATCTTCTGCATAAGTCATCAATCATGCCCGATCACGCACCAGAGCTCACTCGCTCATAAACTCACCCAGAGCCTACTCCCTGTAGCCTAATTCGCCACCAAAGAACTTGCTCATTGACTTCATCCTCCTGGACCTCCTCCAACTTATTAGGAGGCAACACATATTAATTTAACTTATATTGTTATATGAGTATTATGTGTAACTTGTATTTCTAATTTATTTTACTCTATATAGCCTTTCTATGGCCCCTAGATAAATAGTGGGTGATGAAGAACAATTGAAGGACTCAGATCTTAAACATTTAAACTTTGAACTTAAATCTTAGACCCTAGATTCCTCTCTAATAGTAAATATTCTACTAGTTTGAAATCTCTAGTTCCCTACAGTCCTACTATTCCCTCTCTACTCTCTTTGCACTCTTTGTTCTTATTCACATGTTTTCGCTCGCCAAATTGACGTGCTAGTAGGGTCAGATATCATTCACAAATAAATTCAGATTGAGCAATGTCAATTATTATTTTCTGCTAGGAAAATATTATTTGATGAATTAAGTTTTATTGGAATCTGCAGATCAAATCTGATCATGTATAGAGAATTAATCAATTAGCTTGTTTATCTTTTTCATAGGAGGCCTCATCTTCTCATTGGAAAAGATCTTGTATTTTCTTAGAATAAGTGTTTCTATGGTTAAGATTGAGAGATTTTATAGCTTGAGTGATTTCTCAATTTGGAGAAACTGCATGGAAGCCATTCTTCCGAAATAAAACTGAGGTTTTGTTTGGGACAGTTTTTTTCCTGCTTTCTAAATCAACTTTTTAGTATAATATTTTATTGAGATAAAAAATTTTTATACTAAAAATTTACTTTAAAAATAATAACAAAGCTTTCGCATACGAAGCCTGAGTTAAAGCTTTGGAAAGGTAGAGAAATTTATAAGTTATTTAGATGAAAAAGAAAAGAAAAAAAGAAACAAGAATTGACAAAGAACTAGCAGCTCCAAGTCTGAATGTTACAAATAGTCCAAAGAAGAAAGGCAAAAAATTGACTTTCAAGTATAAATCCATTTCTTAGATAAAATTTAAATATTTTTTCCATCATAATAAAGGACATGTAAGAAAAAATTAGCTTGAACATGAGAAGAAAGAAAAAAGAATAAGGAATGAATTTGGGTAAACTTTATTAGTGTCTAGTAAATTTGAGTAATATGAGGCTTTAACAATTACTACTGATTTGGATAGCAATGATTGGATAATGGATTTAGGGTATTTATTTTATATGAATGTTAATATGATTTAGGCTTCATTTAGGATATCTTTTTCACCGTTTTTTAAGATTATTTTTTAGTATAAAATTTTCTAGTTCTAATAATTTTTTTAATAAAAAGTTGTTTTAAAAAGTAGTAAGAAAGTTATCCCAAACTAAGGCTTGATTTGAGACAACTTTTTTACTGCTTCTTAAAGTAGCTTTTTAATACAAGAAAAATTGCTTTAAGAAGCGGTAAAAAAAGCCATCCCAAATGAAGCCTAAGGCTTCGTTTGGGACGGCTTTTTTCCTGCTTCATAAAGCTACTTTCTAGTACAAAAAATAAAATTTTTATACTAAAAGCTGTTTTAAGAAGCAGTAAGAAAGCCGTCCCAAACGTAACCTAAATCTTAGTTTGAATCATATAGAGATTTAAGTCGTTTTTTATATTAATCAAATAAACTTTTTAAAATGACTAATATCGTTTATAGGCTTCTTTAGGTTAATGATATGCTTAATGCTAGTTATAATAAGGTAGAGATCTCAAAATAAAGGGTTCACTAAAAAAAATAATCAAGCTCGACTTCGAGATGAAAGATTTGGGTTAGACCAAGCAAAATCTTGGAATTGGCATCGTAAGGGATGGGGAGAAAGGACCTTTGCATTTAAATCGGTTCAAGTACGGGTGTAAGTGAGTCAAGCCGGCTCGAGCTCGGCTCGATAAATAGCTCGTGAGTTAAGAATGATTAGCTAATGAGCCAAGCTTGAAATAATCCCGACTCTACTTGTAAGCTTGTGAACCGGCTCGTTTAAAAAAAAATTAATATAAAATATATTAGAATTTAGGTTTTCAAATACAAAATTGTAGAAAATATATTAAGTAATTCTTTAATATTTTTCTTAAATTTCTCATTCATTTTACTGTTTTATCATATTAATTGCTTAAATCATAATTATTTTCTCTCTTTTATAATAAGCAAGCCGACTTGTGAGCCGGCTCGAACTCATAGAATAAAGCTCTTGCTAGAGCTCGAACTGGATTGATTAATCAAGCTCGAACTCAAGCCAGAGGCAACTCGAGCTCGACTAAACTCATTTACACCCTTAAATTCAAATATGTATGGAATATTTAAAAGAAATTTTGATTGGATATTGTCCAACCTATATTTCATCTTCATTGAGTTTATAATTCAAGCTTTCAATTATGCAATTACCATTAATTAAAAAAAATTAGAGGCCATGGATACAATTTTGTATGCTAATTTAGATTTCATTTGTGAAAGTTTTCTTACTGCTTCTTAAAGTAACTTTTTAGTACAAAAGTTTTAATTTTTATAATTGAAAGCTGTGTTAAGAAGCAGGAAGAAAGCCGTCCCAAACGAAGCCTTAGTTGACTTAGTTTTTTAATAGTTAATTACTTATTTATATTAATTTTTATTTTATTCAACCAATTAAATAGATAATTAATTATTTCCTACTATAAATAATTAATTAAGAGAATTTAAATTCAAATCTTTCGTATGTATTTTGGTCTCTAAGTTTACTTTAAATCCAAAAAAAAAAAAAGTAAAACGTCCTAATGCACCCTTTATTTAATCAATTGATCGAAGTTTTAATTGGTTACCAATAGAAAGTTTTTGGATTTGAAGTGACGTATTGAATATGTGTAAATTTTTATTTTAAATTGACTCAAAAGAATAAAAATAAAATCATAAATTTATTATTTTATAATAAAAAAATATCTTAATAATAAATAAATATTTTATAATAAAACAAAATTGTTTTAAATTTTAAAGAATTTAATTCAAAATAATATTATATATATTACGCCTTGAAATAAATTTAAGCGAGAGAATTTTTTTTTAAGTGTTGGAAATTTGATGTTATAAAATAGTGGGATTTGCATACATACATATCACAAAATGATAATATAATTATATATTTAACATCTTGAAATAAATTTAAGGGACGACGGAACCATGGGATCTTGATCGGATTCGTCATCCATTCCCTCATCATCCGCTTTAAGTGCAAGAGTAGAAATTTCAATTTAAATATTAACCTTCAAACCCTGAACCTATGCTGCTACTATATTTCAGATAACATGTATTTTCTACGTATCTGATTGACGACTAGCCTTAATCGAAAGTTCTCTCTCATTACTAGGAGGAGGAATTAACTATAGGCTTGGGCCTATATAAAATCATAACTCAGATCATAAAGTCCTTCACAAAATGAGGGGAGAAATCTCCAGTTAGTATCTTATCTATAAGCCCAATCTGTTTTCCAAATTTACCCCAGACTTAATCGTTAAAATCCCCCGAAAGCAATGGCGGGCTCAAATTTTCGGAGACCACACATCTAAATTTTTATGTTATTTTGATAACACTCAAATTCTAAATCATTAACTTTATATTATTTATATAAGTAAAATAAAAGTTATTTTGAGAATGTATATAATAGTTTCTATAAATTATTGCATGAATGTTTCTTTTTTGATTGTTTGCGTATATTTGTTATCTTGATTCAAAGAAGTTCTCGTCGTAATATTCGCTCTCTGAGAAAACCCTAGGGTTTTCTTTGGTGGGGCGGGTGGCTTTTCCCCGCCGGCGCGGGCATTTTCTGTCGGTTTGCTCAGGAAAGTTTTCCCTACTTTGTCTCTCTGTCTCTTTAGGTGGTTAGCTTTCAGGTTTTTCGTCTTTTTTTTCGTGCTGTGTAATGCCTCCGTCTTATTGAGAGACCCTGGTTTTTTGGTGGGGTATTCTCATTCTAGTCCTTTCTCCAAGTCTTGCTGGTTTCTACTCTCTTTCTTGAATTTGAAACGGTCTGACTTTCCAGTGGCTTGCCTGCTTTGTGCGTTTCTGATGATGAATTAGGGCTTTAGCGGAACCATTTAGGTTTTTCTTTAGTTGGTTTTTCTTTCGGGTAAACGTCCTCCTCTTGATGCTTAAGATTTATTTTTTTTAAACCTAAAGTTTGAATGAGATGTTCAGGTTACTGTACTGGATTCTAACCCATTTTTGATTAAATTGGAAAATGATCTTGGACTACTGCAGAATTTTTTGTCATCGTTCTTTATTGGTTTTTTCAATTGTTATATGAAATTACGAAAGGGAGGCCGACTTTGGATATCGTGTTGAGTGCCGATAATACCGGATTAGGATTCTTTCTCATTCCTCCGATGGCATTTTTTGCTCCGAGGATTCTTTTTGGACTGGGCGGGAAATTATTCTTGGTAACTTGAAAATCGAGAAGCTACGTCGGTTGGCTCTCGTCACTCGATTGCCGCGGTTCGTTAGTACGAAATCGATATTACAAAAAATTATCCTAAACAATGTTGGCTAGGATCTGATTTATTAGGTGATGGCCAGAGGTGGTTTTGATGATTTTCCTATTTTTTGATAAGCAAGTAAGAACTAACTATGTGTGTAAAAATTGGGGCATATTTCTGGTAACTGTAGTTCGGATACTGTTTCGGTTTTTCATTCTGTTGCGAACGCCCTGTGGAAATTATCTCATGTAATGCATTCACTTTACTTTCGTATGTAGTATATGTGAATTGACTTAAGGTGTAAATGCTTGAATGTGGTAATGTTGATGAAGTTATTCCTGTGGGAAAAATCTTGCTTTTCTGTTGATCCTGTGGGCTTGTCGCTCACCGGATATTGGCTTGCACGGAGAATTTGGATGGTTCTGTGGATTTGAATTTGGGTAACGGTGGTGCCTTTGGTTGCAGATAAATCCTTAATTAATCTCCTTTTGTTTTAGTGTGTGTATATATATATATATATAAAATTTGTAATCATCATAATATTATTATTATTATTATTATCATTTTTAAAAAATATATATTAAAAATAAAACTAAAGTTAAGAAAATCCCACATCACCCCCTCTCCTCTCTCAAGTCCACTACCCCATCTTGTTTAAAGAGCAAGAACCCTCCTCTCTTCCCTAGGGGTGTCAATTTTGGATCATGGGTCAAGTTCGGGTCGAACTTGGAACTGACCCGACACTATTCGGGTCAATCCGAATCAAACTCATTTTTGAAAACGGATCAGTTTTTCGGACCCGAACCCGACACGACCCGAATGACCCAGGGCAGGGCTGATAAAAAATTGCTAGTTTTCGAGTCAAAAAATAGGTCATTCTCCAATTTTTGGGTAAAAATGAGTCAATCTCGAGTTTCCGGGTCAAAACGGGTTTTCAGGTCAATTTCGGGTTTTTGGGTCAACCCGAACCTGACCCAATTTTTGAAACAGGTTAATTTGTTGAACCTGAATTCGACCCGTTTCGGGTCCAAGTTGATGCTAACCCGAATTTTTCGGGTCGGGTTCATGTCGAGTTTTCGGGTCGTGTCAAATATTGACACCCCATACTCTTCCCATCACTTACTCTCTAACATGCTTTCTCTCTTAATCTCTCTTTGTCCCACTCTCTCCATATCTCCCTCATGCTCCCAATAGCCTAACCTACGCAATATTACCCCCTCACCTGACTACGTTGCAGCCTGAGAAACCATGATCGAAGCCCGCCACCTACACCTCATGTGCATCATAAGCCAAAACCCTCTTCTCCCCTTTCTCTCCGCACATATGTCATCGCACAGACGCTACCTCTTCTTCCGCTACCTCCACCTCCTGCGCATCACTAGGATTCATTCTCAAATAATCTCCTACCAGTAAGGACGCGGCACATGTCCTCTAACCGGCGATTTTGCTGCCAAATGGCAACGCATGTAAACATTTATGACTGGGTCCCTCTAAACCATGTTATTTTCCACCAAATGGCACCGCTAAATTACGGTCATGGCCAGAGCCTGTATGCTCCCCAATGACATCAAATCTTTTAGATATGAATCAATAGGGTATAATCGATAGGGCACAAAGCTCTTTGTTAGCTAAGGTGGGTTCAAATTTATCCCTTTAGACAGATATTCCCCCCAGGTCTACGAGGTACCCAAGGATGAAGCAACTCATGGCTACCGACAAGGATCTTCTATCATGTTGGGTCGACTACCTCCTCTGACTAAGTAGACCAGGGACCATGATGGCCTAGGATGACGGAACCATGGGATCTTGATCGGGCTCATCACATTGCCCCACCATCCATTTTAAGTGCAAGATGGAGAAGTTTCAAATTTTAAATATCAAACTTTTCAAATACAAAAACCAATGCTGCTAATATATGCCAGATAACACGTACCTCTACATATTTGATCGACGACCAACCTTAATCGAAAGTTCTCTCTCGTTACCAAGAGGGGTAATTAACTATAGGGGGTTGCGCCTATATGAAATCAAAACTCATATTATAAAGTCCTCACAAAATGAGGGTGAAATCTCTGGGTAATGTCTTATCTACAAAATTTACCTCGGAACTTAATTCCGTTAAAACTCCCCTGAAAAGCAACAGGGAGGCCGGGGCTCAAATTTTCGGAGCCCACACTTAATGCCCCTCCTATTATCACATAGGTCCTTTCACTGGATGTAGAGGAAGGTTCGGTTTTAGGCAAAAATAGGTCAAAAAGTGCAAATACCGAGTTTTTTGAAAAACTCGGTATTTTTTCAAAAAACTCGGTATTTGCACTTTTTTAGGTAAAACCGAACCTTCCTCTAGGTCCTTGCACCGGACCAAATAAAAGTTCTTTTTTCACAGTATTTAGCACATGTAAGTTTCATTTTATAAGCAATCTTTAACTTCTGATTCCCTGGCCTGTAGCTTATAGACGGTGAACGTTCATCTGCAATTTTCTTAGATTTGGTAAGCTTGGCTTACACGTGTCTTACCTTTTGTAACTAACAGGCAAAAGTTCTTTTTTCCTTTGAGTAACACTAGCTTAGAAATTAGGTGGAATGTGAATTTTAATTTTTGAGAACTCATTGTTTTTAATAGAATCCAAACACATTTAATTAAAACTTGTAGTATTTCATGAGATATTATAGGATTATGAGGACTTATTTATTTTAGGTCCTTTCCGAGCTATAGTAAATAGAATTATTGAGGCATCTAAGAATCATAGAATATTAATTTTCCTACCAATCCTTGTATGTGTAAAGTTACATGAAGATTCTTTGAACATTTCACAAATCTTAATGACTACGAGGAGATAAGTTTCCTTGTAGCAATGTGAGATCTGAATCTTCAATTTGGTGATTTCTATCATTATTCTTTCTATTAACTTATCCTCGCGATTGGTAAGTGTATGATTGAAGTTTTGTCATGTTTGATACATGTTAGATTACCTTTTGTGATGTGAATCTTGATCATTGCTGAATTTAATATTTGCTAAGTTTTTCTAGTGAAACTTTAAACTTTGGCGACAGCTAAATTATTTGTATGGAAGGAAATAAATGTCAGTTGATTTTGCATCAAAGGTGACTAACACTCACTAAAATCAAAAGTTGGTAATATATTAATTGTGTTCGTTTGTGTATTTCTTTGTACACCTCATCCTAATTTCCATTAGTAAACCCTAGACTTTAACATGACCAACATCACTTGGCCTTAAGAAGACCACATAGAGAATCAGCTCTGGTACTTGAGAGATGTGACACCAAGATGGCATTTTATACTAGGTTGATCACAATAACAAAATCACTGGAACTATGACATGATGGAAGAGACATTTATGGATTCATATTTTAGTCCACTAGGTGCTCTTACATCTAATAAAACTGGAAACAAATCTCATGTAAAGACCACAAAATCAATCTAATACAAAAAAACATTTATTAAAATATTAACCATCAAACTTCCTCAGGACAATTTTTATTTCTAATGCATAAGAAATCATTCAGCTTGCCTGATTCAGTGCATTTTGAGGGGTATCATATTCAGCAGCCACAAAGACAAAAACCTGCATAGTAAGATACAATGATAAAGTATTGACAGTAAAAGCAATCCGATTTGATAGATCCAACTTGAACTGACAGTGCAGATCATGATTAGCATAACAATCTAGAGGTTTTATAATAAACGATTTTGGTCATTGGTCAAAAATGACCAAATCAGAACATTATGGCTTGCTTTAGCACACGAATTTTAATCAAGAAAAATTGCAACAAAAGTTTGAATTTCAACGTCTACATAGTGAGTCTCTTAATGAAGTGACGTGTCACCAGAACCTTCATTTGAAACTTTAAATACACGTATATTATCATTCTATATACATATTTCTTCATGCTTAAAGTAAATGAGGCTAGCTAATTGATAACCAAACTTGTTGTCTTGCATACAGCGACAATGGAGAAAAAGAATTCAGGTAGCCGACCTCATGTAATGGGATAAAGGCTTGATGTTGTTGTTGTTTTTGCTGCTGCTTGCATCAACAATGGCCTGAAATCTAGACCCTCGTCTTGGCTATTGCAGCAGAATCACAAATCCTTTTCCGGTTTATAAAGAACAAATCCTCTGACCAGCATCAATCAGTTTTAAAGAAACAACGATTTGAATCATACTATCATGGCTACAAATTACAGCAGTTTTAAAATGCATTTTAATCTACAATACACTATGCAATATACTAAACTTATTATAAACATTAAGGGTTCGTTTGGAACAGCTGTAGCTGTCGGTAAAACAGATTGTGAGGTTGTTGTATAGAAAACTAAGTTCTGAAATTGCTGTACAGAAAACAGTATATTTTGTTAGGTAAGTCTAACTATCGAGCTGCTTTTATGCAGCTTTACGAGAACAAATTACGTTTATACTCTTATATATATTGAGATGAAAGGAAATTGATTAAATGCCAATTTTTTTTTAAAATTTCTATGATAAAAAGCTAACCATTATAAATTAAAATTTATCAACTTTAGAAAATATTTTATTGCTTTTAAATATCAAAGTAGTATCGGAATGCCAATAAACAACAATTTGCACTGTCCAAGTTCTCCAGTCTTTCACTAACATGTACCCTTCCAGGCCCTAGCCTTAAGGAACTTCATCAACCGAAAATTCCCCAGCTATTCTTTAAGTCTTATATACTTTCTAACTTATCATTCTTCAGGTTAACCAATAGTCCAGAATCAAAGAGTACCATTTGAGTCTACTGCACAATAGCAACCCATTCCCCAGATCCCTGAGAAATAAGTATGCTTTGGTTTTTCAAGTTCACCCAGTTAGAATCAGCGGTAAGCTTTAGATGAACCTAGTCACGAACAACGACCAGCTCGCCCTCGCCCTCGCCCTCGCATTCTCCGTCATATGAGGCAAGAGGTGCCCGGAGATCGGAGATCCAAGGTGAGGGTGCAAAGTGAATTCGGTCCAGGGAGGAGGAAGATGCAAGATACTTGACCCAGGATGTCGTTGCATAGATAGCAAGGCTGACACCAAGGATTGCACTATCATCGGCCACCACCACCGGTGCTACAGCTATTGCTAATGGTCGCAATATGACATCACTGACGACGAGGGAGATCGGAAATGATCGAGCACTCTCACACGAATGGGGCATTTACGTCATTTTTGCCCTTCGAAACCGAGGAAAGCAGCTGACGCAAGAGGTAGTGAAAGATCGCGGGAAGCAGTTATGAGCCGCGGAAATTTTCCTAACATGATTTCACCGCAATGCCCCAAACGATCATTTAACAGCTTTTTATAAAGCAAAGAAACAGTGAATCGTCACAAACAGATCCTAAGTAAATACATTATACTCTACTATATATAATGCAATATATTGAACTTATTATAAGCATTTAGTAAAAATCATTTCCTGATGAGGACATCGTCAGCAATTTCGACATGTGTGACATCGGAGACACCGGAGATCGACGGCCACGATCAGGAGTTTTATTTATTTTGTCATGTTATGTAGTAATTTATTTTATTTTAGTTTTTCCATTTTTACCCTTATGGGTATTTGGTCTCTATTGTAGCCCAAGGGGCATTTTAGTCTTTTGTTTCCGTCATACCCAAATTTGAAATTTGAATTTTAAGTTTCAAAATCTTTCCTAATTTGGAATTCCAAATTTGGAAAGTTTTTCATGACAAATTTAATTTCAATTTAAATTAAATTGAAATCTTTATGTCATCGCCACATCATCACCTCCAATTGGAAACCTAGCTCTCCACTAATTCCTCTCCCCTTCCCCTATGCAAGCCGCCGGCCACCCATGGAGAAATTCCCATTAATGGTGGCTTTAATGCCATGACCGTTTTGGAATTCAATTGGATTTCAAAATTTCCCTCCCAATTCTCTTAAAACTGAAATTCAATTTCAGTTTTAACTTTAGAAACCCCCTCTCTCTCCCTCATTAAGCCGCCGGCCACCTATATGGGCCCCTCTTGATTACCCATTAAATCCCCCTTAATTACTTTTGGAATTTGAAATCTCATTTTCAAATTATTCCCTCCATCATACTAAAATCTGAGAATTAATTCCAGATTTTTGTAAATCACTTGCCACCTCATCTAACCTAGCTCTTCTAATTTTTCCCCACCCGCCCCTCTCTCCCACTTGGCCGAAACTTCTCCCACTCCTTGAAAATCCCGCCGACCACCTCTCTCTCGTCCTTTGAATAGAGAAACCAAGGAAAGGAGAAGACGACGCCTCCCCTCTCCACTTCAATGTTGAATGGCGGATCATGAGATCCATCTTCGACCAAGTCGTTGGATCATCACCGGACATCCGCCAACCCCACCTACTCCGACTACTTTCCCGTGGACAAAGACTTCCGGCATCTTCTTCCTAGTGGTGATCTCAATTCTAGTTGCAAAATCTTCTCTCGCCAAGCCTAGTGTAGTCGAGTGAATAATCCCCAAGGTGAAATTTCTCATTATTAAATTTTGGATTGTTGTTTAATAGCTCTTAGCTTTGCTACTATTTTTATTTATCTCCGAGGATTAATTAATTTACATGTACTCCTTCGCCTAAGCGAGTTGAAAACCAAGAATCTTTATTGAATTATCTTGTCTCGATAATAAGCTTTCAAGTGATATTAAATTGTTTAATCCTTCTTAATTGTCTTAATGAGCTCCTACGCATGTTGGTTTCACATCATTTTCTTTGCATGAAGTATTTAGAAAAGATTGGACTGAAACAAGATGATAAATCTCTTCCGTTTGTTTCTTTTGCCCAAAAGTACAATCAGTTTATTTGTAATGTAGTGCAAGACATCTAATTTCAGTTGTCAGCACGAGTGTTTATATGTGTCCATCCAGTCAATATTATAGTGTCATGTCAAAGCCATTGTACTTATTTGTCATTTTGTTATTTGTTAAAGGTATAATGGCCATTTGTTACAGTAAGATTTTTTTTTTTGTTACAGTATACATGTTTGAAGGTTTTCCTTGTCATTAGAGTTAAACTGTATAAGTTATGGTTATTATCATAAAGAGTAGGCATTAGGTTGTAATTGAAGATGGTTGATTAAGGAATTAAGAAATTGCATGTTGTCGCAGTATTACTCCAGTGGATGTACGGTGGTGAAATGGCATGTTCCATTCTCCTAATCACAAAACTTTTCATGCTTTCTACATACTACATACTTTTCTTTGAGACATTCATTCTTTTGATATCCTCAATCCTCTTCTCTTTATTGCTAAGATTATATTCTTATCTTATCAAAAATCAAAGTATATATAAAGTACGCTTCACTTCTGCTGCCCTTATCATTATCAATTAGTATAAGAGATGGAGACCCTGAATCCAAAGAGTTCTCCGCGAAAAAATAAGGTGTGTTTTCTTTTAAAGCTTCAAGAGATCATGGCATCACCTTCACCTCTTCCACTGAATCTATTTGCTCTGTACTCCATATGCCCTCCAGACAAACTCCCAAAAACTTCCCCGCAACCTTCTCCTTCACAAACTCAATTTAGCTGGTGAAATTTCGCATCTTTAAAGTTTCAATCTATCTTTCATGCAATAGCTATTTTTACAACTTCAGATAATTTAAACATTATAGCATGACTATCAGTCTTTTTACCTCCAATATAGCTGCAAAAACTCCAAAAAAAGGAAGGAAAATTTAAAAAATAATAATAATTTCAGGAAAAAAATAAACAATTAAAAAAAATCTAAGTACTACAAAAAAGCTAAAACATTTGAATTTTTCTGATTTCAATTTGAATTAAAAATTTAATCAATTTTAAAGTTCATTGGAACTATCATATCATTTTTTCTTAATACAAGAGGATCCCAGCTTCCGTAATTTTATGAATATTCAGAAATATTTCAGGTTGATTTAGATGCCCAAGAAAATTCCAATACATTTTTAAGTTTTTTAAGAAGTTTATCAATTAAGTTTCCAATCAAATTCAGTCCAAGGAAGGATAGCCATTTAAGCCAACGGATTCAAATTTCAAGATTGCTAGAAAGAAGCCATGCAAGTGATAGCAAAATCTATATTAAAAATCAATATTGTCAAAAGCACGCTTCACAGCTCGTGGGCTACAGAGAAGCGATGGGCTAGCTTTGTGCATTGCTTGTTTGTGAAGCACAAGCTCTTAGCAAAGCGTGCATGTTGCACCGCTTCTCCATGTCCCATCATAGCGCTATGTGCTCGGCTCTTGCTCAGAGTGAAATCACGATTTAGATTTTATAGTTTGGTTCAACACCTACCATAATAACTAGGCATAATCATTTTCTTTTTCTTATTATTTGTCAGTCATTGAGTCATTGCTCATTGGATCATAATTCTCTTTCACTTGAGCTAGTAGCTTCTTTTTGGTTCTTCAATTTATGCTTACTCGCTAATTCTTACATGGTTTTTTGGCTAGTTCTTATTATTCGTTCTAGCACCTTCTCTTTGTTGGCCTCTACATCTATTCCAAAACCCAAATCAATCGAATGTGATGAAAACGATCGACGAAGGATGCAGCGTTGCATAGAACTATCTCTTAAAGCCTCACTTGCATTGAAATTATTTAAATCTCACTGGTTTCTTAAAATGGACCACCCAAATGCATCTAGATCGTTGTAATTACCAAGAGAGGGCTGGCAATTGATTCGATCAAACACAATAAAAACTATGGATTACAGACGCGAAGTCGTGCAAATTTAGTGAAACATGCCTCAACCAATCATCAACTATTTGTAAAACGAACGGTGCCAACAAGTTCAGAACTTTAAAATTGCCTAAAAGGGACACCTAGATAGCTATTAGCTTGGGTCATTGCGTGAGAAAAATTCTCTTGTTAGTAAGGACATGAAAAAATGTCCTTAAATCCATAGTTTGGCCCAACAGCTCCATTAGACATGCGGTTTGGCCGAATTGTTAAGAGAGTTGCTATTTAAAGAATGTATCTGCATGCGAGACTATGACATGTAATCGAAATATTTGAAGAAACGAAAAGTCAATACACAAATTAGTTATTATTATTATTATTATCATCATCATAAAAAATTAAGAAAATGATTCCTTTATAACTAAAATAATATTAAATATCATTATTGTTATTCAAATCTTAACACCAGAATTATTCTTCTTCAGTCATTTAGTGTCTTAGTCTTCAAGTTTTCATTTACAAGATTTATGACCCAAACAAATGCAATATCACATATAGGTTTTTTAGTTCTCAATAGATATCACATATTATCACGACACCATCCGAAAACTTGAATTAATGAGATGGGAACAACTAGTTTTTTTAATAATATAAAACACTTAACAGACTAACATCCAACATAAATTGAAGAGTCACTAAAATATCTTTTTCTAACTTGAACATATAATAAATCAATTTACTTATTGTCATTTGATCATCTTCTTCTGCAGACGAGTTCTTCTCTGTCAGTCATTTAATTCACAGGAGATTTATCTGATATTTAAATTTAATATTTTGAGTTTGCATAATAAACTCAGTAAAAAATTGCAGCTTATCATATAGTAGTTAAACATGCATAAAAGCAGTAATGCTCCTTTGCCGAACTTTTCATTCAATATATACATAAACATTTAATATAAATATAGATTCTAATTACTGAGCCTATTTTTGCTGATTCAATGTATTTTCTTTTATTGTTTTTTTTCTATGATTTCAGCCTCTTGTAACCTCCTTTGTTTTTTAATTAAAAGTTCTGTTTTATAAAAAAAAATTCTAATTATAGTCCTTTCCTTTAACTTTATTTCTTTTTTCTATTTCATTTATTTTTTTCTCTTTTTCCATTTAAGGTGTACGGATACATTGCGTCAAAATTTTGTACCAACCATTTTTATTTCCTTTTCTTTTTATATTTAAGGTGCATGGGTACATTGCGGTCTTAGCAAATACCACAAGAGGGTGAACTCATATATTTATAAATATCATCAAAGCAATAATAAATGTCAAATTCATCTAATTTAATAAACTATATTTCTAATCACAGTGCAAATAGAATTTCCTGAAATTGATTGAAAATTTCAATTATATATAACTTGCATCTTTTACCTTAATTTTTCTTCTTCCTCACCGAATCTTCAACCAACTCAATTTCTTCCTATTAAACGATCATATGCTATTATTTCAGCCAACTATAAATTATACATTTATATGATATAGAAATTTGAATAGGAAAAAATAAATTAAAATGATTTACTATTTCCCAGTCATCAGAAATGGAAACCCAAGAACTCTCTGTTACGTCGGCCCAGGAGGGGCCGGCTGGACCGGTCCAACCTGGACCGGTCCATGTTTACTCGCGATGGAACCGCGAGCGGGAGGCGGAACCGAGCGGGCGAAGCAAAGCCGACGGGGGCCAGGGAAGATTTTTGGGAGGGAAATTTTGAATGCGAGGGGCTGTTTAGACATTTTGTAAAACTCCTTTATGGTTAATTAGGGGTTTTGGGTGTGAAGGGGGGATTATCTGGAATTTGAATTCTCTTGGAGTTCTAGAGTTTCTTGTTTGGGCTCTTGGCGTTGCCGGAGATTGTTGGAGAGTTGTTCTTCCTCTAAATCGAAGAACATTGTATCTTTCTTATTGTTTTTGCTTCTATATTGAAATACAATAGTTTTGTGTAATTTCTTCTCAGATTTCTCACAAACATTGATCTCTTCTTAGGTTAAAATCACAAAATAATTTGCACATAAATGAAATTTTTTTATGAACAAACCTTCTCCTTCTTCCTCTCGGTCAACAATATCCTCGAAACTTCTATATTTTCTCTTGTTTGGCTTAAATGGATGGAGCGAATGGAGTTATCCTTCATGATCAGTCACCTATTTTCTCTTAGGATCACATTGATTCGCTCACTCAAGCAGTTTGATGCTCACCTGCGGTAACCCGCGCTCGTCCACTTGCTCGCCCGCTCTATCGTCTGCTTGAGTTAGGGGGGCCCCATTCGATTGAACTAGACCAGCCGATTATTACCCATATGGTCTTGAAGCTACATTTATGCACCTTTTTCAAAGCCAACTCCATTTAATGTTTTTTACAATCTTTAATATACCTCTTTATTTGTTCACTATGCTCATGATAATTTATTCCTTAAAACACTCATCTAATAATTTCTCAAAATAGAATTTCAATCTTTTAATTGTCTTCAATAATTTTTATGTAATTCTTGATCATTTACTAATCTTACATGTTGCATCAAAATGATTACATGGTTGTCATACAGCATGTTTTTCATTTGAAAAAAGTGTTCACTGCAATTCTTCAATATTTAAATGAAAATTAGTTGATCAGAGTTTTCTTTTGTTTGTAACTGGCATTATTAGAGCTAGTTGCCTAGTTGCAGGACCACTAAAATCAACATGAAAACGTTATCAACTTGGATATAGTTGTTTCTTAAGAATGAAACTAATGAGGGCGATCTCTCATTGAAACTTCATTAATTGTTTATAATTTATGTGAATTTAAAACCAACATATTTTTCATGAACTCATCTGCCTATGTTCAGAGGTATGGGACTGACTGAAGTCTTCCTTGTCCTTTTAATGTAAGACTAACTGCTTAAAATGAATGTAAAAGAATTTGCACGATTTCTTGAGAAATTAAGATTAGAACTATTAGCAAATTAAACGAACAAATAAAACATAAGAGCGGTCACTTCCGTTTAGGCTAAGTTGCACACTAAGCACTTGGATTATCAAATCAACATAGAAAATCAAGTCATGCAAATAGAATAGCCTTCAACAAAAATTCCTAATCTAACAATAAGATTAGGAGCAAATAAAGAGCACTAAATCCTAAGTTTACTAAGGTTTGGCAACAACGAAACAAAATCCTACGTTTACTGAGCTTAGGAGAAGGTGAAGCTCGGCTCCTTGTGAATCTCCATCACCTACAGGATTAGGGGGATTAGAAAAGTAAATAAAAAGGGGAAGAAGTTCACCCTTATCAAACCCGGAAACAAGTAGGCGAGGAGTTGACGAAGTTCGTCATAGCTCCTCTTGAAGGTTCAACTGGAATGGAAGAAATCTCTTCCAAGCATTGAAGTGTTGAATGTAGTGACCCGGTGCTTGCCTTGAAGAATCCTTTGAGAAAAAGAAGTTTCCCTCAATAATTGGAGTAGGAGAAGGCAAGAGAGTGGTGGTTGGCCAAGAGGAGAAGAACAAGGTGTAAGAGTTTTGACTTCATATTTTGAATGAGTAGGTGGAGGGAAAATAACTTGGAAACAAATCCTCCATCAATATCTTGTGATTGAAATTAATTGAGGAAGAGAAAGGGGAAGGAGGGGCGGCGGGATTGAGAAGGGAAGGAGCTTTATTTCTTACCACAAAGAGAAGTTTACTTAGGGAAAGAAATCAAGCAGGAGGAGGGTTGGAAATTTCGAGCAAGTGTGGGGGGGGTGGGAATTTGGAAATATTCTAAAGAGGAGAATTGGATTTTAAGAAAGGATTCCAAAACCAAATCCTAAGGGGGGCGGCCGCATTAAAGGTCTAGGAGGGAATAAAAGGGAGGGATTGAAAGTTCCCTAATTTTGGTTTAGGAATTATCCAAAATTAGGAAAGGTTTCAATTAATTCCTCATGAATTTGAAATTCAAATGGGTTTATATTTAGAAGCTTTCCTAAAATAAGTTCCCTTAAATAAGGAAAGAAAATTTCAAATTCAAATTGTTTGAATTTTGGAAATTGGATCTTCCTAAATCAAGAGCATTTATTTATGGAAAGTATTCAAACAAAGATTTGAATTTTGGAGGGAGGGGAAGGAAGTTGAGGCCGGCGGCTAGGTGGGTGAGCCGTGAGTGGGGTGAGGGGAGAAGGGGTCGGGTGAAGGTGGAAGGGGGGTTAGTTCTAACCAATGGAGCGGGGGAGTTATATGGTGGCCGGAGACTTAAGCCAATGGGGAGGAGCTCTAGGCCGGCGGCTAATTGAGGGAGGAAAGAGGGGTAGAGAAGGTAGAACCACGAACCCGGCCGTCTCCAAGGTTGGTGGGTGATCCAATTTTCCCTCTCATAGGAATTTTTCCAAAGCTCTCTCCAAGAACTCACAAACGCTCAAAACACACAAGTGCAAGAAGTTTTCATAATAATCATTCATTAACTTTTGAAGAGCAACCTGAGGGCTATAAATAGCCTCGTACAAAAAGGACTATAAATAAGAAATACGACAATGCCCTTAGGGCTTGCATACGACCTCCCTTAAGTAAGGGGTAACACATGAAAATAATTAAAACATAAATAAATTAAAAAAAACAAATAACATAATATAAGACAAATACATCAAATAACTCAAAATTATATCGACGCGATCGTGGTCGTAGATCGACGGCCACGCTTATGATATATGACTCATGCTCTGATGTCCCCATCACATTTACACCAAATAAAGAAGAGTTCAAATCCATTTCGTTCGGATATTGGTTTGACATTAGAAGTCTATTGATTGTTCCCCAATAACCGAAAACTTTTTTTTATAAATACTGCATATTTGATTCCATCCATAAATCCATTTTCTTCCCTGACACCTATCGTAATGATAAAAGACTCGTCTCGTTGTGACCTTATCTTGGATTCTCAATACTTCTGTCGCTCCATCCCCGCAGGGGCAAAGAACCCGTTTTTTGTCTCGGCTATGCTACCAGAGGCTCTAGGGAAGTCGAAATAGGAGAGCACTCATCTTGGGGTGGGCTTACTACTTATTCTCCATTTCTTTCTAATGATAAAAGGGGTTTCAATGTCAAATATTTATTTTCCTTTTTTTTTTCTTCAACTCCCAATGAATAAAAAAATTTACTTCCTCTTAAAACTCTCAATGAAACAGAAAGAGTCTAATTCCTACTTTTCTTTTCTTTTACTCAAATTATTTCTTTTCTTTTCTTAACTCCCAATTGAAGTGTAAAAGTCTCAATATAGAGTACCTATTATTTGAATGCACTTCACAGAAGATCCACATCGGGTTATCACTGCATTCCTTTATCATTTTGTGCATCATAAAATTAGAAAGGAAAAGGTTCATATAAATGTGCATTCCAAACAGCAACATATAACCGTAGAATTTGTCAGCATACATTTTTTTCATACTTTGATCTAATTAGAGAAAAACAGCGAGATTCTGAAGTTCCTCATTGTAATCCAAACATTTTTTGCAGTCATTGCAGAATAAAGTCTACTTTTTTAGGAATTTAAATTGGGTGGTTTCTTCCTAGCCGCCCAATTCAAGCTCCAACAATAACAACAACATCAAGCTTTTATCCCACTACATGTGATCGGCTACATGAATCTTTTTTCTCCATTGTGTCATGTTAAGAGTCAAATTCTTATTTAAATCTAATAGGGAAGTGTCATTTCCAATATTTTCTAACCAATAACACAATTCAAGATTCAAGCTCAAAACTGGATAATTCTAGTTCTAGAATTAAGGGTGTCAATATTTGACACGACCGGAAAACCCGACTCTAACTCGACCTGAAAATTTCGAGTTAGGGTCAACCCAAACCCAAAACAGGTTGGGTTTGGTTCGGGAATTTTGACCCGTTTCAATTTTCGGGTCTGGTTCGGGTCAACCCGAAAACCCGTTTTAGACTCGAAATTGACCCGATGTGGCAAGCAGTTCGCAACTTCGCGTATTTTAGGTTTAGCGCCGCGGTTTAGCCATTTGGCATTTAGATGTATAGCGGTAGTCTTAATTCATTATTAATTTCATTTGGATTTTTTGCAGTCTCGTGACTCTCGTTTTGGTCTCTCTGGGTTCGGCCTTGCTGGCTGTTGTGCTGCCTTCCTCTCCTTCAGTTCTACTCATTCGATCCTCTTCCTCTATCTTAAACATGTGGTTTGTTGTGTGCACACTCTGTCCCTCTGCGGCTCTACAGTATTATCATTTATATTATTCTGAGTTTTGACATTTAAAGTTAGGGTTATTCACACTTTCGATTTTGTTGTTTTGAGATTTCTCATCGAATCCTCTATCTTAAGGGTTCGGAACTTTCGGCTTTTCAGTTTTAGGCTTTTTGCTTTGAGATTTGAGGGCTTTGGAACTTTGCTATGCATCTATGCCAGTTAGGGCATCAAATTTTTTTCTTTTTTTTTTTTGTTTAAATTTCAGGCTTTGTATATTTTATGGTTTCTCAATTTACATTTGACAATTAGGTTATTAAAGAGTTATACAAATTTGAGGGCTTTACAAATTTGTTGTACATGGAAAAAATTTTAGTTAGGGTTTTTTCTTTTGGCTGTTGTAAGCTTGTAACAGCTATAATTTTAATACATGCAGCATGTTGTTATTGTTGTTTTTGTTGTTGTATGTCTGTGGTAGCCAGTGGGAACTGGGGATTGGGGATAAATGGTGATTGTTGAACATGAAATAGTTGTTATTGCTACTGTAACGGTTGTACTTGTAATACATTATTTTTGCCCTGCATAATGTGGTTTAATTGGTTCATTAGATGGAGGATTCAAACACCATCCCATAACAACAGTGGCATCCGAAAGTGTCTTCAGCAATAGTGGTAGAATTCTAGATCAATATCGAAGTGTACTAAAACATGACATTGTTGAGGCTTTGATTTGTACAAAAGATTGGTTGTATGGCGATCAGGGTGCAATATCATTCAACCCTTACTTAAATTAATATATTCTACCATAAAAGTATTTAATCAATGTTTATATTTATATTTGTTACAGTGTTACATGAGCCTGAACTTGAAGCTATGACGGAGGATATTCTAAATTTAACAGTTGAGCAAGTTCAGGGAGAAGCTGGAGATAATTCTGTTATTACAGGGGAGTTCGTAAAGACAATTAAGCGAACTATAATTTGAATATCTGTTGCTTGTTGCACCTCCCACTGTTTATGACTTTATGTTATTTTCTTGTGGCTTATGTTGTTTGCACTTATGCTTGGATGATTTTTGTTATGGTATTTTTGTTGTTGTTTCTTGTTGTTAGCGCCTTTGACTCTTTGAGGTTTTTCATTTTCTTGAACTTTGTTAGTCTGTTATTGCTTTCCCGAACTATGTGAATGTGATGGCTGCTGAGTGCTGACCTGCTGTAACTGTAATGATATTATTGTTATCATGTTGGCTAGTTGGCTTGTCTCTATGGGCTGTGGGCTGTGGGCAGTGGCCTGTGGTCGATGGACTGTTAATAAAGCTTAAGCTATGATGAGAAACCCTCTAAATTGAAAGTGAGAGCGGTTGGGGGTATATCTAATAGACTATTGCAACCAAATGGCTTTGATGAAGAGCAAATACTCTATAACTCTATTAAGCTAAATGCAAAGTGCAAATTGTTGAATACCGCCTTGGATGATAATAGTCTAATTGTTGAATGAGTTTGAGGGTTTACCTGAGCTATTTATTGAAGCTTTTTAATTGCACTGTCTCATGAATCAAAATTAAGAATTATGCATGGTTAAGATTTTTTAAGCTTGTAAGACATTTTGACTTTTGCAGTGAATTCAACTTGAAGAGTGAAGATTCTGAATTTGGGCTTCTAACTTGTAATTTGAGCTTGTAATTTTAAATTATAGAGTTTGTAAGTTGTAATTTATGTTATGTAATTTAGTATTTGTAATGTATTGTGTTATGCATTATGTAAAAAAAAAAAATTTTGAGCTTGTATTTAATTTTTTACCACTTGCCAATTATTGGTTAAGAATATATAGAAGTGTTTTGTTATGCAAATCTGCCATCAAGATGCAAAAAAAAAAAAAAAAACTTGAAGCTCTTTTATTGCATTCTAGGTCGTGTCGGGTTGACCCGAACTTGAACCAGTTCGGGTTCGTAAAAATGACCCGCCAAATCTAAGCGTTTCACAGCCTCAAATGTGAATTCCTTGACCAATTAAATTAGGTGATTAGAGGAGGGTAGTTGGTGAGTCATAGTGGTTGAGAAGTAAAATTAGCAGCTAATGGATAATTCATCATTATCCACTAAAGGGTTGTTTGGTTGGCTAAAAAAAGAATATTGGGTAAGAAGAATAAAGTATAAAAGAAGTACTTTGAAGTTATTTGGATGAATGTAAAGTAAATACAAGTGAATATTTTTTTGTTTGATTAGAACTAATGAATGTAGTGTAAAGTCCAAAAATGGTGGCGGCCTGTGGTGGTGGTGGCTAGAGGCGGCTGGCAGCGGTGAGTAGCAGTGGTGGTGGCCGGCGGAGGCCGATAATGGGTAGCGGAGGTGTGGTCTACGGTCAAGCAAGCTTACTTGTGGTGTAAACAGTTCTCGCTCAAAACTATGCTAGTTTGGTTTGACTTCAAAAATGAATTAAAATGACTTACACTGCATTTACTTTACTTTGCATTCATTTTCCATCCAACCAAATACCAATATTTTCAAAAGCTCTGCATTTTAAATACTTTACACCACTTTATATTTCAACCAAACAATCCCTTAAAGAAACAATACCTCAAGTTTAATAAATGGGGAAACACCTCCCCACCAAAGTTCAATGCTGATGAAAAGAGTCGGATCAAGAAATCTCAAAACCACTCTAATACCAATTTCATGCAGCACAAAAAAAAGTATAATTGAAGATATGGTATGAGGGATTTCATCAAAAACTATGGGGACTCACAAACACATACATCAAGATTCAAGATAGCAGGCACACAAAGGGGACTCACTTGCCATTTACATAGATGAGTTGTTCACTCAAAGAACAGGAATTTCTAACTCAACTCAAAAAAATAAGACATATGCCCACTAAACATCAACTTAAAAGAGTTGGTTGGTGGAGCTAGTTGGAGGTTGGCAACCTTAATCAATTACGGTGGTTGTTGGGTGACAATTGGTGATTAGAAAGTACAATTAATGCCTAATGAATACTTAATCAAAATAGCAAATTAAAATCTACACCTCCGAGTCGTTCACCACAACAGCAACATCAAGTCTTTATTCCACTGTGTGGAGTCAACTACATGAATCATTTTTCTCTATTATGTCCTATATAGAGTCAAATCATTATTTAAATTTAATAAAAAAACTCATTTCTAATACTTTCTTACCAAGTATTTTTAGGTATACCTCTACCTTTCTTAACATAGGTCAGATCTAATATATCTACTCTCCTAACCGAGTCATCAAAAGGCCAACGTTTTATGTGACCAAACTAACTAAGGCAACTCTCTCTAATCGTATATGCCATTGGAGCTACTTGAACTTTTTAATGTATATACTCGTTTTACATTTTGTCTCTGTGTGTAAAATCACTCATCAACCTGAGCATCCTCATCTATGCAACACTTAACTTAATTTTTTTTGCTTCTCTTTTAAGCCAACATTCTACGCCATAAATCATTGCAGGTCTCACCACCATCTTATAGAATTTTTGGGGTACTTTTATATCACAAAAGAGGCTCGATATATTCCTCCACTTAACCATCCAACTTGAAATCTACTAATAATATCTCCATCTATTTCACAATCGCTTTGAACAATATACCCGATATATCTTAAACGTAAACTCTTTTTAATAACTTGATCACTCATTAGATCTATCACTATTAAAATTACACTCCATGTATTCAATTTTAGATCTATTCAAATAAAAACCATTAGATCTAAAGTTGATGGCCATAATTAAATATTTCCTTTAACTCTCTCTCTAGTCTTTCCATCAGTAAAAAGCATACACCATAGCACATCCTCTTGCAAATTTCTAATAAGAATATCCATGACTAAAGCAAAAAGACATGGGCTTAAAGATGAACCTTGATGTAATCCAACTGAATCAGGAAAATAGTTGATCAAACCACGTTGTGTTTAAACATAAGTAACAGCTGATGTATACATATCATTAATGACTTGAATATAAGCATAATTAACTCCTTTTTTTCTAGAACTCTCAAGAGCACTTTTCTTGAAACTTCATCGTGTGTTTTCTCTAAATCAATAAATATCGTATGTAGATCCTCCTTTCTCTCTCTATACTTCTCAATCAAATCTCTCAACAAATGTATAGCTTCCATAATAGACCTGCCCAGTATGAATCCAAATTGATTTTGAGAAACATTAGTATCACATTGTAGCATCGCCTTTATTCTTAAAATTAGGAACTGACGCATTGCTTCTTCACTCATATAGCATTTTTTTTGCTTCAAAATAATATTAAAAAGTTTAGTATGCCAAGAAATCCCTTGACGTCCTAAGCATTTTCATACCTCTACTGGGATATCATAAGGTTCCTATGTTTTTCCACACTTCATTTTCTTTAATAACTCTCCAACTTTAGTTTTACTTATACGACTATAAAAATAAAAATCTCAATTTTTATTTATGGTGCTAAGGTCACTAAAGTCAATCGTATTCTCATAATCTTTATTGAAAAAAATATTCTTTGCATCACAAATTATTCTCTTAGACTCCCTACATGCCCATTTATATTTTTCTCAATTTTCTGAGCATTTACAAATAAACCAAATTTTATAACAAAGCTTCTTTCTTTTTTCTTAGCATTTACACTATATGTCTCAAATAGAAACAAAATTGTAGTAATAAAAGCCATATAAGCCCACTCATTCAACTTCCAATGAAATTTCACGTTAGAAACATCACAATCAAAAGCCATTTATAAGGTATGAAATTTTAGAACACCCTCTGCTGTAAGTATTCTGATTAAGGCTTGCAAAAGCAGAAACATAACGGATAGCTAGAATATATTAAATGGTGCTCTCTAAATTCTGAAGTGAGTGTTGAATATTTTACTTTAGCAGCATCAACAGACTTCTTAGGGAAATGACATCATTATGTAATTTATTATTTCAGCAAAAACTACCCTGCAACTCCAAGTCATTAGAAATCAATACAATGAAACCTGCTAAAGTAGCATCACAGTTAAAATCGCAACCTTAAGATGAAGTGCAAAGAAAAGTAGGTTGAAAAAAAAATGAATGAACATGTACAAATTTGTGGAACCTGTTTTGTGTTCCAGGTGAACATAGATTGCAGACCAGCTGATATGTTCAAATTTAAGCTGACCTAAGAATGAAAAAGATCAATATTATTAAAAGCAGTTCATGAAATTGAAATTTTGCAAAAGCAATTGTTAATAATCAGGATAATGATAAAAGCAACAATCTCCACGTAATAAGAAAAATATTTTTATGAATGCGTATAACTAAACAACCACAAATCAGTAGAAACGTTTATCAAGAACCACATTGCACTTTAACTTGTTCATTTATCCTTTCATTTAATAAATTGCATACTTATTTGCAAAGAAATCGTTATTATTTCAAAAGCTCTGAGTCTTGGCTGATCCAAACATAAGGACAACGGATCAATGTATGCCGCAAATTCTGTAACATCCAAGATGCAGCGAGCTAAAAAAAAATGGACGTTATGAAGAGAAAAAATTTTACTTCTTTGTTCCCATTAGGTTGCTTTTGGAACCAGTTAATATTCAAGACCTGCATAAAAATAAAGCATGATGAGATCAATATATGTCAAGCTCAATCAATAAAACCCTAAAATCATATTTTTGAACAAAGTTGCTAACACAATGCTTAAATAATAGTACCAATTTTACTATTAAATCATAAAAACCACATTTGAAACAGAATATAAAATTAAGTCAAGTGCATTGGTTCTTCCATCTGTTCTTTGTAAGGAAACGAAGTCTAAACCATTACACTCTTCTTGACAAATAGAGTTAGGGTTTTCGTGATGCCATGGAAAAAAGCGAGGTTAAGGAAGGTGAATACCTTGAGATCGGCAGTGGGGGAGGGAACATTCAAGTTGTTGCAGAGCGCAGATGACCGCTAGAATCGTAAGTGCGATCGTTACGATTACATTCGTGCGGAAGCTGAAGGAATGCATTCCTGTTCCTGCGTCTCTCTTCTCTCTCTTGGCTCGCCAGCAAGCCCGCTTTCCCACGCTGTTTGAAAAAGATTTAATTTAGGGGCTTTGGTACCCAGAATTAGGGGGTAAAATAATCTAAATAAGTGCATTTCTTAAATTAGGGTGTTTGGTTTATTTACAGCGGAACATAAGGAATTCGTTCAAAGAATTAGGGGTGTATTACGGGACCCCGATCGTTCGGCTTCCAAAACCGCTCAAATTGAGCGGGTTAGAAATTCTCCCGCGACAAATCAGCCTTGCCCGATCATTTCTCGGAAGCAGAACTTATAAGTTCTCTCTTCTTCTCCATTCTTCCCATTCTCTCTCTGGCTCTCTACTCCGAACAGAAGCTCTGATTCGCTGCAGGAGGAGAACCCTTGTTTCGCCGCATCCATTTGCCGCAGCCAGGAGACCTGTTCATCCCTTCGCCGTCCGCACACCGGAACCGGACTCCTCTTGCTTCCTTTGTGACCTGTCCGCCCTCCTCTGCACCAGGTATTTTCATTCATTTCAACTCAAGGGGATTGAAGCTTATATTTACCTAATTGGTCCTCTATCCGCTTGAATGATTTGCTGAATTGAAGCAGTTTTGAGTTATCTTATTAAACTTCATCTATAGAATTTTTCCTGGATTCGTAATCCAAAGGATTTAGAGATGCGAGGCCTACTGATACGCTTTAGAAATTTTTCCTGGATTCGTTCTTGTGTATTTGCGGGAAGATGATGAAGTTTTCCTTTACCGATCCGTGATATGAGTCACTTAAAACTGTTTCACTCTCTATACTTTGTCCTCCAAATGTGTTGTTAGAACAATTTATGAGTTCAAGTTCTTCAGTTGCGACTGCAGAATCGTTGGGTTCTCAGGCGGTGATGGGAGATTCTTCGTCAGTGAGTTATTTTCCTCCGTTTTATTCAGCGGCGGGGCAGCATCGGACAATGGGGAATGGTTTACGTCGCCGGCTCCGCCGGAGTGGACCGGTTCCGGCAGCTATCCACCGTCTCCTTCGTGATGAAGCGGAGAGGTTTTACCTGTAGCAGTTCATGTTAACCATTTTTTTTTCCTGAAATTTGTGGTTTAGCCAGTCAGTGCTTTTCACTATTGAAATCATTTCTTGATTGATAGAAGGAAACGTGAGGGAGCCTTTTTTTCTCGATAGTTCTGAGTCAAGCTCATAAAGGCAAGAATATTTGTTTTAGATTGGTTGTAGTTGCAGTTGGCATTAACTTGCCATATATTTTACTGTTTTAGATGTATGTTTAAATTCTTTTTATTTACTCTAGCACACAATCCTCTTTCATGAATTTATTGCTCATGGATCTTTTTTTTCTTGAAGTTGAATTTTCTAGTTACAAAGATGGTTGAGCCATTCGAAGATGTTGCTGAACTTTATGAAACTCCACTTGTAACTCAACAAATACATTCAAGCAATGATGAACCCTCACCATTTATGGATGTTGGTGCAGATGGATCAATTCTTACTAAGTGGTCTGATATGCAAGTTATAAAAAATTCTACTGGAACAACAAAGAAACCGCTAAATTCATTTGGTATAGGAGGCGGCGTAAAAAAGAAGTCTAAGACATCTGCTATTGATCAAAATATCCTTGAGTGTATTTCTTTGATGGTTGATAGTGTGAATGAAGTTGCTAACGCTATCAAGAGCTCAATAACTTCTCCAAAGCAAATTCGAGAAATGTATACTGAACTGCTGTTTGAGTTAACAAATATTCCTGGCTTCTCAGAAGAAGAAGTTGATACGTTATATGATAATTTATCAAAAAATCCAACACTGATACCATCTTTCCTTTCAAAACCTACAGATTCGAAGGCTCGTTGGATGCGTAAAGAATTGGGAAAATGATTTAAGTTTTTGAAGATTGACATATCAATTAAGTTGTCATAAGTAAAAAATGTTTCGTTTTAGTTTGTCTTAATTATAACTAAGAAAATTTGGTATTGTTATATATATATATATATATTGTAATTTTAAATTTTCGTTAATGTTGTTTACATTTTATGAATGAAAATCATGTGATATATTGATTGCTAAACGAAAAAAAATTATTACTTCGCTACATTAATGAAAGAAATCAGTGTGAAATTTATTATAACCCCAGTTCCTTTATGATGAAACCTAAGAAGATTGATATCGCCATATCTAACGAAGTTCATGGAGATGATTACCTTATGCAGTTTGTGGTTGCACAGAAGCTTGAAGAACAAGTTCTGATGGGGTTGAGATAGGAGAATATTCACCTCATAAATAAAGACCACGTTGACTCATCCACTGAACTTATAGTTGCTTCTCAAATGAAGAACCAAAAAGATGATGCTGGAGTTATTAATTTCCTGTCTGAAGTCCAACCTTCTGTTTTAGCCAACACTAATTTGATTCTGCCAGTCTTGGGGGTGTTAGCTGTTGTGGTGCTTAGCATTAGCATTAGTCATTCTCCTTATGAAGCAAAAACATATTATTTTGCAAGTCTTTATAAATGATATGTTATATATATATAGGACACATCAGATGTTAGTGTGGTTTCAAGTTCTCATAGTAATGAAACTTTATTTTTGCACACTTGAGATTTCACGTTCATTCTCATAGTTATGAAACTTCTGCATATTTGTATGATCATGTGTGACTGTTCATACTGATTTTGTTTTTCCAGTGCTGCAATTTCTTTTGAAGTTAGGCTCATATGGTCGAAATCGTGGAATTTAAATATGTTTGAAAATTTAATTTTCAGCAATTTTTTTTTTATAAAAAAATTACTTGCAAAAAAATAATATTTTTAAAAATATAAAATTAAAATTGCTCTCTATAACAAGTATATTTTCGTCTATTTTTTATATCTTATAATAAAAAAAAATTATGATAAGATTGTGCAATAAATGAATACATTATTTTTATTTTATAATATCAAATAATATTAATTATTATAAATACACTAGTTTTAATGTCAAAATAAATTATTAAAAAAAGGCTTTTATTTTACTCTGGATTTACATAACCAAACAAGGGAAATAATTTTCCTGCATTTATTTTGCAGATAACCAAACAGGCTCAAAGTATTTGAAATGCATTACATTTACTTTACATTACATTTATTAAATAAAGCCACTTGTAATGATAAATGATTAATTTAATATGATAATTAAATAATTGAATAAGTGATAATTGATATGACTGATGACCAGCTGGGAAGCAGTTGGTGTAAATGATGTTAGAAACACCATGTTAAAGCTAAATGTCCTACCTTACTAAATCATGCATTGATGCATGTGTATATTAATAGCACCGATGACATTGACATATATATTAATATTATTGATATTATTGGAATAATGCTTATAGTTATCTAATTAATTAATCATTTAACTATTCAATTACTATTTAAATATTTAATTAATATTTATATTGCTAATTATATAATTAACTATTTCTATCTTTAATCATATTAATTAAACTAATTAAATTATTGTCTAATTAAAAAATTAAGAACTAATCTTATAAGCAGGTAAGCTTTCCTCTTCATATTTCTTCATTGCTTCTAGTGTGAGGTACAGCTTCAACTTCGAATGAGTCATTTTGTCATTGCATGTCTAGGGTTTGATTTCCCTCTTATGCATTTTTTCATTGTTGTTTTGTTTAGCATGAAATTAATTTCTACAAGTATACAAGCTTCTCCACCTCCTTTAAAGACGTTGTTCTTGTCGGATTAGAGGTCGCGATAGGAGTTCACGGCGACGGTAATGATATTTCTCCCCTTTCACGGGCTTCTTCCCCTAAATCCGTAAAGCTCATAGTCCGTAAATTTGTCAAATGACAGAATTTAATAAATCTCAAATTTAGGCCATAAATCTATAAATCCATTATTTAATAACGATTCGGATTTAATGTGTGCCGCCACGCTCGAAAAATGTTTGGCAGCTTTTACTATAAATTTGTCATAAATCCTTGTACAAATCCAATACCAAACAGCCCTTAAAAGAGAGGAAATTATTGGGTTCGGTCACCGGACGCCGCTCGGAGCCCAATGAAAATGCGTCACATCACCTCCTCGGTACTGCTCGGTATTGTTCAATACCGAGCTCGGTACTGCGAGCTCGGTATTACTTGGTACTGGATACGTGGCTGCACTTGATTGGTCTCTGAACGGTAAGCTGTGTCCGATGTACGAACCCAATAATTTTCCAAATAGACGGCTCCAAGGGACAGCATTAGGCTGAAGGCGACTTATTGGAGAAGTTCTAAGCATTTCCAAGTTTTTTTTTTTCATATTTTTATATATCTCAAAACTAAAAGTTATTATTATTTGTTATATAAAACTCAAAAATATTTTCATATATTGAAATTTTCACTAAACAGTAATAAAAAAAAAAAGAACAAATGAATATTTCTCAAAATTCTCAAATTTTCAAGTCAATTCAATGTGTATGTTAATTAATTCAACATTAAAAGTAACGACAGAAAATGGTATTTGAAATGGCCAAATTTACATCATAAAGAATTGAATGGGACTTTGGCAATGAAATCATCACTAAAATAGCTTCTAGGTTCCCAATACCCATTGAAGGAGAAATTATTACGTGTGGATATTGGACATAGAGCTACGTCCGGACTCCAACGAAAATATGATGTGTGGACTAATATATTACTATTTATTGTTGTGTATTGGTATGTATTAGCTGTGTATTTGTGTGTATTAGCTAGTACAAAACTAATACACACCAAATATACCAATACATAGCTTTGTACTAGCTAATACACACCAAGACACGACTAATACATACCAATATATAGCAATATATAGCAATACACTAGTTCACGCGACATATTCTTATTAGAGTTCGGACGTAACTCTATATCTGATATTTGCAAGTAATAATTAAAGGGAGGCGGAGGCGGAGTTGGAGAAGGTGAAATGGTGAAAATTCATCGACCATTGTTAAGTAAAAAAATTATTTTGTTATAAAAAATTTGTTGTAATGGAGTATTTGTTCTCTTAATTTTACATAAACATTTAGCATATACATAAAAATTTATAAGAGATAATATGATGTTTAATATGACATGCCTAAAAAAGAGAAACTCATGAAGACTAACCTAGCTGAATGAGTCCTGAAGATACAAAAATTCATAGATCCTCATAATTGAAGAAGATATGATTATGTATAATTGAGAATGATTAAATGATTCCTATTGTAGGTTGAAAGCAATTATTTAATAATCTTTTTAGACATTTAGCCGACATATATGGAAGAAGAACATTTCCAAAAAAAAAAATGCTCAACTACCTAACCTTTTTCGTTGACAAATTGTAACATAGTAGCCATTTGCTCTTTAGAAGATATGTCGCGTAATTCATCAACTAAAATATAGAGGTAACTATCTCCAATTTCCTCTCTTATGAAATGTATGATGACAATCGATGCAGCTCTTGTGATATTCTTTTCAATATCTGTTGTTGTTAATTTCAAATTTTTTTGAAGCATTTTTAAGCATCACATTTTTTATCGCATTATTATGTTTAGCCAGAAATTGTAACAATCGAAGAAACTTTTCTTGATTTATAAATGTGTCAGACTCATCATGTCATCTGAAAGCTAGTCTTTATCTTAAAAGAAAATACACATAATCGATATATGCATTCAGACGAGTACAATGTGCAACTGTAGCATAATTAGATTGCTTCTTAAATACAAAACTAATATGTTGGCTTTGCTACATTAAATATGTACAGTTTCGCCGTGTATTACTGTGTGCACTGTTATGACCCCTAACATGAGGTTCAAATTTATTTGCTTTTTTTTCAATTTGAAAATTCATTCTTATTGAATGCATCATCATTCTCATTTTCTCTACTATATACTAGAATATAAAAAATATATCCATATTGATGTCATAAATATCATATAATTCTTCTTCCATGGTTTATCCACATTAATAGCCGAGATTAGACATGACAAAATATCTCTAACTCTCTGGAATAGGCAACTCTCGCTGCCCAAAAATAAGGTGACCCGTTTCTTTAAATAATTAATATGAGCTTCATACTGGCACAATTGGTCCAAACCCAAAATAACATAATTTTTTTTTTAAAAAAAAGTTGTAAAATCAAACTAGATCTTCACTTTCTATCATACATATTAGGGTTAAAAAATAGACCTCCTTGGCTATCATACAATCTCTAGTTGGTAAAGTAACATACAAGAAAAATTATGATAAACCTGAAGGCAAGCATAGTTAATAAAAATAGCACTTGAAATAAATGAATAAATAACTCCATAATCAAACAAAGTATGATAAGATTGATAAAAAAAAGTAGGTCGTACCTATCATAACATGTAGAGTATCTCGAGCCGCCTATGATCAAGTCATAATATACACATGTGCTTAAACTGGAACTATCACAACAAAACTATTAGGCTAGCTCTGATTTATAAATGATCTACCAGCCACTGATCCAACTACAAAACCAGTACTACTACCTCTACTATATGATCCCTTAGAAAAAGTGTGAGGTGATACTATCCTCAGTCTCCCTATGGACCTAATTGAACTCTCAAATCGGAACTCAAAATGTTGGTCATATCCTACTTGTGGATACTAGATTATCCAGCGTCGCCCAAACTACTTGCACATAAAACATTATCCTAAAATATTGTATTAACCACCAAAATTTCATCTACCACAATTGCGACATATGGGTGTCATAGTAATAAAACTAAAATACGTTGCCACTGTCAGAAACTGCCATGGATAAATGATGTGTCTTTCCTATACTCTTCAGGTCCAAACCAATTCTTCTTTTTAGAGAATTCACTGTTAGAAGTGTCGCCACCAAACCTTTTTATACTAGCAGCCTATTGCTGCTAAGTAGCTATCAGATCGTTCTCAATCAAATAAGCTCTCTCTACCAACTTAAAGAAATAAAAAATATGGTTTGGGACCAATGGCTACCTTATACTATCTCACAATCCTCTAAAAAATCTATAGCACTTCTCTCAAGGAATGTTAACTAGGTGCGGAGCATATATGGCTAAAGAGATAAAGTCTACCTCATTCTGCATGATTATACAGCTTATCATTATTCTTATTTTGACCAAATCAAATAAATTTTTTTAGGAATTATTATAAGTCTAAATCACAAATTGTCTTTGTCATAACATAGATATTATAGTGATTTAATTACACTAATTATTTCATAATTTTTGGGCAAATCAGGCCCGGAATACACCAAAAAACTCCTCCAAACTAATCAAAGAGTTTAGTCTCCCTTGAAACTTCTCCTCCTATTGGCCCATCCACCAAGGCTCTCCCTCACCATCTAACAGAAAATTGCCAATGGTAGCTTCCTCTTAGAAGGACACTTCATAATGTCAAAAGTCTTCTCTAACCTCCTCAGTCATTCCTTTGCTATAATAGATTCCACTGCACCTTTGGATCTCATAGGCTTCAACCTCAAAAACATCTACATATGTCACTTTATCTCATCAGACCGAACAACAAGAATTCTGTATTGTGCCTCACCCATCAATTGGGTTACCAAACTAGCAAATTATGAAGTATCAATATAAGAGTGAATACCCATATAATATCAAAATTGATTGTAGGAGTGGTACTATATACAATAGCTACATGACTGGCACTCTATTCATCTATCATATCTGGTTATAGCATATATATACTAACATAAAATGCTTAACTGGATATATATATTTACATGAAGAAATAAGAGTGAATACCTAGATAAACCCAAAACTATCTCATTTGACTTATAAATCAATTCATATAGCTCTGTTTTAAGATCATTTTCCAAAATTATGCTTTAATACCAAAAAGGCTCGTCA
Organism: Dendrobium catenatum; assembly: GCF_001605985.2. NCBI lineage: Eukaryota > Viridiplantae > Streptophyta > Magnoliopsida > Asparagales > Orchidaceae > Dendrobium > Dendrobium catenatum. The sequence goes on from NW_021319341.1 coordinate 941,304, forward strand.
TAACCCAACTCGATAAGACCCATAAACTGAATATGTCCTATTATATTGACTTGTGATAGACATACCCCAAGATATAAGTTTTAAATCTTTTTTCAACATTTCATCAACATCCACTTTACTGAAATTAAATGCATCCATAAAGGTCATCTTTCTATTTATCACCAAAATATATATACAACTACAATGCATAGCTATAGACATAGCTATAAAAACTAGTTATGAATGTAATAAAATCAACAAAAAGAAATACCTCTGTAGTCTCAGATTAGATTCTTACATCATTACTCATCTAGTCATTTCCCTTATTAGAACCAGAAAAATATAAGTTCAATAATGAGCTAACATAGCTCAATAGACTACTATAACCGATCTAAATTTCCAATTACTTCTTTTATAAATCATTAACTATAATATTTAAATGTAATAAATTAAATTATTATACTGAGTAGAATGATAATTTCAGTTGCCCATAATTCAAATAATAATACTGACAAATTTAATAAACAAGAGTTTCATATAAACTTCACATATCTCAAAGTACAAGGTAGCATTTTTCCTTATTAAATAGAATCTAAAGATTTTGGCTCTTTTTAACTCCCAATAGACATAGTTTTTCCCTTTCTTAGACAGAATCCTAATGTTATAGCCCATTATAACTCCAACAAACATAATTTTAGAGAGTTACAGATTCCCTGTATATGACAAAATTCAAAAGATTATGACATCTTATATCTCCCTATATATATATATATATATATATAACATCAAAACTCACATAATTTATTACAATGTAGAAATTAAAGCATAATTAAACTAAGAATAAAATTTCACAATTTTTATGCTAGTATGCAATAGTAGGCAACAAAATACACTATCATATATAAAATTTATCGTTTCAAAATATAATCAAAACACTAGGAATTGTGTAAAACACTTTTTTAAGACTTGAATTATATTACATATTTTTTTTTCGTATTTTAAATTATTTTTTAGAAAATTAAATAGAAGCACATTTCAAAAAGTACCCGATGTAAATTTTCTCAAAAAATCTTTAAATGTTTATAACTTATATCTTTACAATATACATAAAGTTATACAATAAAAATTTAATTAGTGCAAAGTTATCCTCATGTTTTGGCAATGAAAATATAAATGTAATAAAAATTAAGAAAATATTTTATAAATTTTAAAAATTGAGATAGACCTAGTGTGACTTACCTCGATCTAGATAACTTTTAAAATTGGGTTGGCAACAGAAAATGACCAAAGCAGCTTAAATTAGACTTTCTCTTTCTAGGATCTCTCCCTTTCCCTCTTGAAGCCAGTTGCCTCAAATGAAAATGAATCGAATGAACAGTGCTTTGGGACATTTAAATTACTCAAATTTGTTGTAACACTCCGGCGTTTGCCATAGTTCTCTTAAAAAAATCCACAACGCTGCCGCACGCCAAATCACCGAATTAAATAAAGATTTTCTAGAACTCACTTTCGCTAGGGTGCTTCCGACCCAAGCGCTGTAGCGCCCCAGGGAAAATTTTAAGATTCCACAAACTTGCAAACAAAACCCTAAGATCCACTCCATAACACATACAAACTCTCACATGCATATAAATACTATGAGCACAGGCAAAAATGATTCAAAATGAAAAAATTCAAGTAATTACCTCTTTCAAATCGGTTAGAATAGGTTGAACTAAGATAATAAATCTAGAGGTGTCACAAATTTAAAGACTAATGACTAATTGATCGACAATTATTGTGGAACGATGAAAACACCTCATTAAAGCTAGATGTTCTATCTTTCTCTTAATAATTATATTTCTGATTGCATTTACATGATAATGTATTGAGCTGATTTATAGATACAACTAATATTGAACTAATATTAATACATAAAATATAACATAACATACAAACAAGACACATTGATTCTGTCTTCTACCAGTTTGTATTGTGGTGTCATAAACCTCTTTTATAATTATTGAGCATATTGGTTTTATTGTTAATTGACATTAATTTTATAAATTGCTTATTGTTCACACCGATAACTTATTGATTGATATTAACATTGATTGTGACAGACATATTGATTCTTTTTTCTTGCATTGAATATAATGATAAGTTTTGGATATTTGTTGGGTTTTTTATGCTCATTATATGGTTTTATATAATTTCAGATAAATGTAAGGAATATGTAGAGTAAGGCTAAATAGTAATAATGGTTTGTTGCTAGTTTAATTTTACTTCATGCTTTTAGTTTCTTTTTAGTTTTATGTGTATTTTTTGTAGCAAGTGGTGGCTATTATATATATGCTTTTGGACTTTAAACATTAAATTAATATGTGATTATTGACTATGATAATGTAATTATGTTTCTTATTGTTTATTGTTGTTTTTATATAACTTTAAATGTAATTAGTTAGCTATGGTTGTCAATGATCTGGTTATAAATGAATATTGACTACAAAAATGAACAAATTAAAAGAAAAATGATGTAATTCTTCCACTTTAGATCTTGGGACAACACATCTAATCCCCCCTCCCCCCTTTAATTATAAATATCCCCTCATAAGGGGAGGGGGATAATTTAGTCCTACCCTGTTCTTAAGCTCCAATTATTTGTCTTAAGAGAGAATTTCCACCATCTTATATAGGCCCTGATTAATTCTCTATCCATAGGCTCTAGTAAAGTACTTTTCTAAATAAGTGGTGCATAACTCTCATACATGATCTAGTCCTCATTCACCAATAGTAATAAATTTTTCTTTGAAGTTACAAGAAAAATCAAGATCTTCCAATTCCTTATTTGTACATCATGATTTTACCTGCTAAAAAAAGGCTTGAGAATGTCTTATATTGGCAATATGTAATTCTACTTCATATGCTCAGTAAAATTCTATCCCAAATAGGCAGTAAATATTCCCCTTACTCACTCAAATATTTTCTTTCTAAGGAGTATCAAATCATCATACAACCAAAGTTGTGAGTATAAATTCTATCTTAACCTTGCAGTAAGTTTCACACAGATAAAATGAGCTCCCAAATGGGCTAAGGTTTTTATATGAAAAACCCTATAAAGGAAAAGCATGGAGACCTTCTTGGTTGAAACAATCCACTATGTTGGGTGAATACTACAAAAAGTAGCCTTCTCCTTAACCGATGAAGATGAAATTACAAAGTATAGATTGTTGGCTTAGCCACATTTGAGAGTAGTAAAAATTACCAGTGAAATAGTGAGGAGTGATGTGTATTAGTTTGAATTGATGACTATCAAAAGCAACTTGTTGATGATAGTCATCATCATCAGTTTACAACATGTGATGGTAGTTGGAACGTCTATTGTCGTAAGACAATGACTGGCAAAATGAAGCGATTAGGTGTTGGTGGCCTAATGACACCGATTGAGTGACAACCGACAAGCATCAATGGTGGGGTGATAGCGAACAAGTGATCATGACAATCAAGTTATGATGTACTTATGATGCAATTGTTGTTGGTCAACAACAAGTGAGCAGTGATGATGATTAACATTGATTAGTAGACATAGTTTTAGGATTATTAAATTCCAATATTCTCTCCACTCAACATCCCCTTTCTCTGTGGACTTAGTGTCTATTTATATATTTTTTGGACCTTTTAATTTATTTTGTCAAATTATAAACTCTCATTTAGATAGTTTAGAACAATCCTCAATTAATTGATATTTTATTATTATTTGAGTTCTAATATAATTAGAATTGATCTAACTTGGGTTTGTTAAATTAGTATAATAGATGAGTATGCCAATTATAAATTTGTTGAAAATAGAATTTAGTTGACTCTGAATTTAATCATGAAAGTATCCAAGTCAAATACTAGCATTAATATTCTTGCTATAAATATAAATATTTTATTTATTTTTAAAATAAAAAATAAAAATATTTAAAAATATTATAAATAAGTAGCTTTTTTGAAAATAAAAATAAAAAAATTAATGAAAATGATCCACCAAAAAAAGGCTAATATAAAACCGTTTGTTTTAGGAAAGTGCCGTCGCTCTTTTCGTTGGAAATTATTTTTAAACCTCAGATCTGAGCGGACTACGTCGAAATCAGCTAATACTTTATTCGAATCGATAAGGTTACGTTCCTAACACAAAGAAGAAGAAGAAAAAAAAAAACCCTAAAAACTTGTCGGCTTTTTTATCGCACAGCTCTACCTGCATAACAAGCGCATCTTCCAAGCAAGGGACCTTTACGTTCCTCCTCCCGTCGACGCCAACACCCATTTTCGGCGATCAAAAGGAACACCCTATCGATTTCCGCACGTTGCCCGCCTCTACATGCAAGGTGAGGCATAGCTTGGAGGCGCCGGCGATTGGAGGGATCGGTCTAAAGGACCGCGACTTACCGCCGCCTGAGAAAAGGCCGACGCTGGAATCATGTCTGCCGTAGTTTGCAGAAAGAGATCCAATTCTATCTTCGAAGAACTCCAATACATCACTCCTTCGCCTTCTAAGAAAATTCGCTGCGCCGCCGGCGCCGCCTCGCCGCCATCAAGCAGGAACGCTTCCCAGTTCGTCACCCCGCCGATCGTTTCTGGATCGGCGGGAGGAAATAGTCAACTTCTCAATCATCTTAGGAACCTCTTCCCTAATATGGAGCAGCAGGTTAATCAATCTTTATTGTTGGTCTCTTTTGAAATTGTTTCTCCTTTACTATTTACAAAGATTTTGTGCACATCAATTTTTGTATATATTCACTACAGAATAATATACCCTACAATAAACACCAACATACATAGCTACCCACCGACCTTACTCTAAATTCCTTTAGACTTAATAATTTTTCCCTTACACGGAAAGAAATAATATATGTATTAGATATGTGCTCTTATTGATGGTTTAGTTATCCATCTGTTTGTGTCTATCTTTAGGATTTTTTACATATGATTGTAGGAAAACCATTGTCTTAAAATTTTCTGATGATTATTTGGCTTTTGGTTTCTTCAATTTAAATTCTTATATCCTCCTTTGTGATTGTCGGTAGTAATTGGTCGTTTAATAGGTTATATCCTGTTTTCTTGCTTCAGTTAATTGCTCTTTATATTTTCTTAGGAAAATAACGAGTAATGTTTTTGAAGTTTATGCTTTTTGAGGCTTGCTTGGCTGGTTTCCGTCACATATTTGATTACTGGGCTATCGGCTCAGTGTATGTATTTGTGTTAATTAGTACAATGTCACCTCTGCAACTTTTTATTTTATTCCATTAATATTGAGAAATATGTTACCTTTCCGCCACCAACAATCGCTTGGCTACACTTCACCTTTGTTCTACAGATAGGTAAGAGTTATATAATAGAGTAGTTTGAATGATATCAGGAATTTTCCTGGGCATTGAGTAGGATTTTAAGAGGATTGTATGTTCTAAAGAATTGTTTATAAGAAGCTAAGACTGTTTTTCACATTGCTAAATGATTTTAAATTGTGATGCTTGTTTGATACCTCTGGCTTTAGGAGAGCTTTTTGAAATTATTTTTTTATTCTGTTTAACAAAGCAAATTAATTTTATCGTTTGACTAATTCAAATCCGTATGGTTATGTTATAATGATGCGATTTTGAAAACCTATTGGTGTTAGTGTATTCTTTTTTTATTGAGTGATAAAGCAATCTCTTTTGATTAAGAAATATAATTTTCCTATTTTCAATAATGGATACATGCCTATAGTTTTTACTTTTGCAATTTAAACATGATAAATTCAATTACAAATTAAATATAACTGATATTCTTTTCTTATTAAACCATTTGGTGTGGTGAATTTTAAAATTTAGAAGATATCCCACAAAATTTAAATTGAAAGCTGTTTAGAGAATAGTGCTGCTACTCTTCATTTAAGCTTTTTTGAGTGACCAATTTTTCATAAACACTTGTGAGATGCTTTTGATTAGATTTTATAAGTAATATTCAAAGCTTTCGATTCAAATTTCAGTTCAATGTTGTTTCATGTATATCAGGAGACATCATTGAAGGTTGGTTTGCAATAGTCATACATTTTGATATTTAGAACTTGGTGTTCTAGTTTTACCTAACTATTAGTGTATTAACATGTCAGTATCTTGAAAGAGCCCTTGAAGCCTCTGGTAATGATTTAGATTCTGCCATAATGAGTCTAAATGATCTCTGCTTAGAATCATCTGCAAATAGAGCCAATGGTGGAGTCGAAGAAAATGGGAACCTTTTACCTGAAGGTATATCTTATGGTTTATTGTGCATATTTCATTTATCAATAATTCAATATACATTGCATACATTCTTTATTTTCTTTTGCTTCATTATCTAGGGAACTACACAAACTATAATAAAGACAGCCTAATACATTCATATGTACATGAAAATAACTAGGGTACATACAACTTTACCCTATTTGCCTAAATTTGAAAAATACTAACATACCAATTGGTTGGCATGGATGCGCAATCAAGAGGTAGAGTGTTACATTTCATCTGTGAAAGTCTGAAATCTGAATCACAAAAAATGAATTAAGAAATAGTAACTTTTGAGTGGATACTAATTCATGAAAGAGTGAAGAAGAGGATAGAATAAGAGAGTAAAATTATCATGCTTTATTTCTACATATGTTAAAGTATTTATGGGTTTTACAATGCTCCTTTTATATCTCTATTTATGGCATTTTGGCCCAAACAAAATTAACTATTTCCACATATTCCTACTAACATTCAACTAACATATTTGCTATTTGCTTTGATTGATTCAACAATAATGCTATTTGTTTAAACTAACATCCAATTATTCTAATTTCTATATATAGTCATCAATATTTATTTTTGGAAGTAGTCCTTTTAAATTCAAGGTAGTTCTTTTAAACCATCCCGGTGCTTGTGTTCTCTTCTTGGAATGATGTGGCCATACTTTTTATCTTCCTTCTGATGTAACTTGTGCCTGAGTGTCATTTATGTTATCAGACTTAATCATCTATCTAATCCCTCATAAATATTTGGTTAAATAATATTGGTTCTCACTCTTTTTCCATCTTCGAAAACAACCTTTATCTCAATATTGAGGGAAGAATGTGACATAACAAGGTAAAGTCTATTCAAGTAGCTTCCTCAATTGATGAATTTGTCCATTGTACCAATACTTTGGGATATTTACTTCCCTTAGGAGGCAACCAACGTGATGCCAGAATTAGTTTGGGTAGGAGTAATGGCTGATTATTGTAGCTTAATGGAGGCAGATCAATTTAAAGAATTGACGCATCACCTTTAAATGGATTTAAAATTAACATTTAAAAAATAGAATGAGTTTGACATCCTTGCAGTAGCTCCCACGTGCAGGTGACTGGGCTAATGATCGCTATATTTCGAAATGGCGCCCATACAATATATTTTTGCTAATTTATTGTTAGCAGAAGTGGATAAAGATTTTTGTTTGAATAATGATGACTATGAACCATAGTTTTCATTCTAATTTGGGCCTATTGGAGGTTTTGATAAAGCAATTTCAGTATCTGGTTTCTAACCCACATGTTGGCTTCTAAAGCTTCAATAGTTTTTCCTTCCCTGAATATAAACCGAAATGAATGGTGGTCACCTACTATATAATTCTTGATATGAAGTCATTTGAATATTTATATGAAAACTTTTATTATAACATAATTCGACACCACACAAATTAGTTTATCATAACTTTATTCAGGTCAACCTATATGTGTACAATTATTGTTCAAAATAATGATACAAAACTTTCAATTTTTTTGCTCTGTTTGTGGATAGTATGTCATGCTATAATGAAGTGTGTCATCTCTCGATGCAAACAAATACCTTCAGAAAGATCCATGGAAATAATGGTATTAGGAAAACCATGGATGCAAATCGCCATTTCAGCAAATAATTTAGTGACTCTGGCTATGCTATAGTGGGAGGGTAGCGGTTTAAAATGTGCATATTTGGATGGTCAATAATTACAAAGATAGTGGTATGCTTTTTGGAAGATGATAAATCTATAATGAAATCCATCATTATATCTTCTCGTAGTTGCTCTGAAATGTGTTAGGGAGCTAACAATTCAGCTGTTGTAGTTGTTGCCACTTTTATTTCTCAGCAAATTACAAACGGGCCAGCATAATCGTAATCAACTTTATATCTTAGGCCAATAGTAATTCACAAAAATATTATTTTCAAAATTTCACCATAATGGACAATTGGTTATCCATCAAATTCTTGAAGCAATTTATCTTTTAGGATCACAATTCTAGTCATCAATGCCAAGTAACATGTAAAACTTACTGGAGCATTTAAGTTGAGGAACAAGTTTTCCATCGCAATTGATGTACAATCCTTTTGAGAATATGTTATTTTTCTGATGGAGACAATTTTCAGACAGGAAAGTCTATGTGCTTTGATGAATTGATGGTTGAGTCGGAGGACTATGAAAAGTTGTCTGCATATTTGGATGAATCGGTTAGCTTGAATTTTTTTTGGGGACATTTAGGTCAATTAAGACAAATTTACCCACACATCGCATACTCAAAGACTCGAACACAAGACCTCTTAGTTGGTAGACTAAGCTCTCAAATAACAGGCCAAGGTGAGCTGTGCAAATCATTGAACTATTTGGAGGAGAATGTTGCCAAGAATATGAAACACTAGCGTACAAATTATGGGCTTCGATTTATCTATTCTTGCAAGTTTTATCACGTTCAGCAATGTACAGAAATCTAGAATTTTGTGGATTGTGAAAATCAAAGTCCTCTGCCTTGAAAATCCAAGTATTGACCTTAGAACCACCGAAACAAGGTAATTCTATCTTTATAGATCTCATGAGCTACGTCGGCTATTGCATGCGAGCTACTGCTAAATTGAAGGTTAATCCCAAGTTGCTATCACTCTTAGAATCTTCCTGGTGTATTGACAATGATGTTATGAACTTCGATAACTCATTGATTCTTTTATCGCCATTCATCATGAAGTAAAACAGCCATTTTTCCTTCATTAGCTTTGTTTTTGTGTGGGCTCAACTGTTGGAGTAGTCAATCCATAATCGTTTTGAGTAGCTTAGAACCAATCTTCATTGGTTTAGGCTTATCCCAACATTCTATTCCTTTCACTGACTAAGAATCCTCATAATCCAAGCAGGTTAAGAAAGAATATTTCCTGATTCCTTTATAGTATGCAAGATGCGAGTCTATATTTCTGGTCGATCAAGTTAAGATAATTCAGCCATTGAGTCAATATGACTCTGCGGAAATATAGCTAAGATCAGAAGTATCTTTCTTTTCAGTCAATATCTTCCGGCCATTTTTGCCTGCTTTCGAGAATAGGTAGAGTTCTTGGCTAGGCTGCATATATGAGGTCTATAAACTGACTGTTGGCAGTTTCTGACAACCTGTGCTCTGCAGTAACTTGAAACCTTATTGTCAGGACATATATCTTTGTATTTTTAGTTTTCATGGAGGCTATCGGTTCTTCCCAAGTACCTTTAATTAAATTATTTCTCCTAATTTTTGAATGTTTACCACGTTATTCACTAAAACTTATAGGAAAGGCTGTTTTGTAAAGGTTATGGTGCCATCTCCCTGATGAATTAGAACATTTTTACCATACTTAATGGAGGACACTAAATATCCTGATGATAGGAAATACTTGAAGATTTCAAGTAAATCCCATCAGTTTTAGAAAATCAGCGAGAAACTCTTCCAAACTCCAAAAGAAAAACCGAAAAACAGTAATTTTATTGCAAGAATCAAATAGATAGGAAGAAAACAACAAGATACAAGTGATCCTCTATTCGAGAGGAGGTTCGATCTCTCCCAATCTCTAGACGAATCTAGAGCCTAAAAGCTAAACCTAAGAGATCCCAAAATCAACCAAATTCAAGAAGCCCTAATCCTAGGAAAACAAAGTATTTAATGCATACAAATCAAAAGGAAATCTCTAAATAGTTCCTACATTCAAATTCCCTTCTAAATTTTCTAAAAATCCTTCCTAATTCAGCCCGATGGAGGTTTGAGGTCCGCTCGATCTCCGCGGGAGAGGCGGAACCCCCGCCTCTATTTGCCTGGGCCGGTCCCGTGTGGACCGGTCTAACATCATCATGTTTTAGACATTAACAATTGAGATTGGAACGAAATGTGCCTTCCGCTTCTTAATATGGATCAAGAAGCATACCATTATGCCAGACTAAAATTTTCCTAACTGAGTTCTGATTCTTTCTTTCAACTACTGTTGATTATAACTCAGCTTCTGGTGAAGAATCTGCTAGTAATGGATCAGAATGGGTGGATCTTTTTGTGAGAGAGATGATGAATGCATCTAACATGGATGATGCCAGGACTCGGGCCTCTAGAGCACTAGAATTCCTGGAGAAATCTATTGTTGCACGTGTTAATGTTGAAGCAGCTCAGAACTTCAACAAGGTGCTTTACATTACTCGCTAAAAGCTAACCTTCTCCTTTCTGCTATTTCTTTTTTTAATATTGTAACTAAATTAACATTTGGTTTGAGATAGGAAAGCATGATTCTGAAGGAGCAGGTTGAAACTCTTCTCCGTGAAAACCATATTTTGAAAACTGCAGTGACCATCCAGCATGAGCGCCAGAAGGACTACGATGAGAAGAATCAGGAGCTACAGCAACTTAAGCAGCTTGTTTCTCAGTACCGGGAGCAGCTAAGTAAGCTGGAGGTATGTGATTTTTTCCTGAATAATATGTAAATAACTTTGTATGCGTCAAGAATTTTAACTAGGGGTATCAATTCGGGTCAACGGGTTGGGTTTGGGTCAAACTCGGAACTGACCCGAGGCTATTTGACACGACCTGAATTGTTTTTGCACACGGGTTAGAAAATGCAACCCAGACCCGACCTACGGGTTGCTGGTTTGACACGACCCGACATGAAATTGGGTTGCGGAAGTGGGCGCATGAGGACTAGGGTTGAGGGGGCATGCCCTCATCACCTCGTGTCGTGTGGGCGTCTGCATGGACTTGAAGGCGCTGAGGCGCGTTGGGACTGGCGAACTGCAGAGGTGGGCGCTTGGCCTGTGGGGAGTATGGGGACTGCCAACTGCGGAGGTCGGGAGGTGGGTCGTGGGCACGTGGGGAGTTGGGTCAATGGGTCCGTTGGGAGTCTGGACCCGCGTTTCCAGCTAGGCTAGGGCTAACGGACCCGGACCCAAGTCAACTTTGGGTTGATTTTGGGTTTTTCGGGTCAACCCGAACTCAACCTGTTTGCTATAACCGGGTTGAACTGAACCCGGATTTTTCCGGGTCGGATCTGGGTTGGGTTTCGAGTCGTGTCAAAAATTGACACCCCTAATTTTAACATATCTTATTGTCTGGCAGGTTAACAACTATGCACTGGCAATGCATCTAAGGCAAGCTCAACAGGGCTGTTCAATCCCAGGAAGATTCAATCCTGACATCTTTTAAGTTGTTTGATGAGTTGCCTTCTCATCTTTAGACATGAAAAGAGTTGTATACATGCTGCTACTGGTTTGTTTCTTATTTGAGACTCTAATTTGTTGGTTTGTTTTATTATCTCTCTAAAATGGGTGCATTATCTTCTTTGTAATAATGACTATAGATTGACAATATTATCAGCACTCTATGCTTTGATTGTTGCTTGATTTTACTGTAACCTTTCTTCTAACAATCTTTGTAATGACATCATAGCATATTCAATTTTAAATTTACACACCCATTTTACAGTTTTAGTTCTAACTTTCTAGTTAGAACCCTTTCATCTGTGATATTTATATATGCTATTTTTTAAATTAATTATTAAACCGGCTTCTTATACATATTTTCTTATAAAATGTGCTCATTTATATAATTTGGCCTAAATAAGAGGTGTGAGAAATCAATTAAATATATATTCTAATCATTTTGGAGAAATCAAATCATAAATTTAATTAGAATATAGGAGCTAATTTTTTTAAAATTAAATGATATGTAAATATTTTTATTTAAAAAATTCTTTTTAAGTTTTTTTTTATTTGAGATAAAATATTGTTTATATTTGAGTATTTATTATGTAATTATGAGAATTCTAACATATGTTTTAGTATTAATGCTTATAATTTTATTCAAAGAGCCATTTTTAAGTGGAAATGTCTATATACAAATTAAATAAAATTAATTTATACGTATAAAATTTGTTTATAAGAAAATTTTGTATGATTTTTCCTCAGTTACATAAAATCTAAATCGTTACTTTTTTTATTTTTTTTAAGTTAGGGATTATTATTTTTATTTAATATAAGTTATATTAATTAAATTAAAATTTTCCAAGTTAATAAATTTTAACATAATGTAATAATTTAACATTAAAGTTTTAAGTTATAATATTTTTTATTTAAAAATAATGTTATATTACGAAAATGTTAATATTAATAATGTAATATTTAACTATATAAATTTCAGAAATAGTATTTATTATTTATTTGTTAGTAATATATATATATATATATATATATATATGATTTTATTTATTTTTTATTTCACCAAAATATATAGATGACTTGGTTGATAAATCACGGTCACAAAAATTTTGGTGATTGATGTTGATTGAGAAAATTGGCTAAATAATTGATTACGGGCATAAAAAAATTCGAAATGAGTTAAACCAATTCCGATTTCTATAGAAATCAAAACACGAAAACCCGATTTCTATAGGAACCAGATTTACAAATTTTATACAAATTTCAGTTTCAATTTTAAACCGGATTTTCATATTCTGATTACTATAAATCATATTTGCTCCTTCCATATTTACTCTTTTTTTGAATTAATTATTAGACCTGTTTCTTATGCATATTTTTTATAAAATGTGCTCCTTTTATAATTTGATCTTTATATATTTGGAGAAATTATATTAGATAAAGGGGTAAATAATTCTACTATTTACTTTCAGCAATACTGATAATACTTTGACGTTATTAAGGGTATTTTGATGAAATTTTTCTCATATGAAAATGAGAAAATTATTTAAGTATAGAATTTTAAATTCCAAAAAAAAAAAAAAGGAATTTTCGGGTTCCGCGACGGCGCCTCCGAGAGATCAGCTCCTCATCCCGTTTTCCGCAGCGGCCATTCAAAGCCAATGCGCCAAAAACCGATCCCGACGGAGGTGGCGGCCGGAACCAAATCGGCGACTTCGTTGATGAGATGGGCGGGAAAGGTAGATCACCTGGGCGGCATCCCTCGCGCGCTGGTCATCACAGCCGTAGGGGCCTTCGCCAAGCTGTTCACCTCCTTTCTTAATTCCACCCACGTCTATAACGCCGAAACTCTTCATCACCTTGTCCACTCCCGATCACCCGGCCGACCACTAATCACAGTCAGCAACCATATGTCTACGTCGGTGATTATTCTTCCGTTCTTCGCCTCCTTTTGCAGATATTTCTCTGATATATATATGCTTGCTGAGGGATGTGATAGATTTTTTCTTGATGTAAAAAGATTTAATGAGGTTTTGGCTGCTAATTCTTCGAATTTGCTGTTATGTAGGGTCGCTTCTTAGATTTTTGTTTGAGCTGAAGTTTATTGATGGGATTTGTCTTGTGTTACGATTTGAAGATTTTCAAGTGGATGGTGGAGTCGATACTTAATGATATGTGGACTGATTAGCTGTTTGCAGATTACTTGGTGATCGGTGTATAATTTGTTCTGATAGAATTATTCGGATTACCTGGAATGTTTCATTGGAATTTTGTTAGAAATCATTAGGTTCGGTAATGCTGATTTATCTCACTTTATGGTCATCATTGCTTACTTAAAATTTTTTGTTTATTTTTATTTATATGTGTCTAATAAATCCTAGCTTAGGTGGATTTTAAGGATTCACATTGGATAGAAGCGCATGTAACAATAATACTCTCTGTTTAACCTTGTTTCCTCCTAGCAGCATTCCCCATGCGGGGAAAGTAATGCAGTCTAGAACTTCTCTAGCTCAGAACCCCATGGGCAGACATCACTAAAGATAATAGGTTTTTGCTTGGCTCAACCATTTGCTTGCGCAAGAGAAGATTTCGATGACTTCTCACAACTATTACTGTTTTCTTTGGGTGATCTAGATGTGCCTATTAGGATAAATTATTAGGTTTGGACACCGGACAGAGAGAATCATCCGGATTTCTCTTTGTCTATAGCAAAAGCACAGTCTAAGCATAGCTGCTATAGTAACTGCGCTTTTACTATAGACAGAGAGAAATCCGGATGATTCTCTCTGTCCGTTGACCGAACCTAATAATTTGCCCTATTATTGAGGGTTGGGTAATGCTAATTTATCTCGCTTTTGATCTTCATAGTCAACCTAATAATTTGCCCTATTATTGAGGGTTGGGTAATGGTAATTTATCTCGCTTCTGGTCTTCATAGTTTTCTTATTAATCTGCCTACTACTAGATGCACATAAAAATTAACTTCTAATTTTTATTCAGCTGTATCTATTATTGCAGATTGTTGGACAGTTAGATACATGGGATTTGCATAGAGTAGAAATGCATAATCTCAATATGAATTTTTGGTTTGGTGCTTGCTGCGCCCTGCATTCTAGTGGCATTCTTAATGAGAGTAATGCAATTTAAAACGCCTTTATTCATAGCCAACACACAATTAGCAACAAAAAAAAAAAGAAAAGAAAAAAGGAAAAACATGTAAAAAGAGGCTTTAGCTTGTCTCATCGGTTAGCTTTTTATGATAGAAGCTTGTGATGCTCAAGCTAATAATCAAGGTTTAGTTTGAACAAACCAAGTGGTGGGTTTTGGGAACAAATGCTCTGTCTTAGTACGTGGTCAAATATCTTGGGAATTTTTAAGCTGTAATTTTTAGATTTTAGGTCTTCAACTCCTGAAAATAAGAGGGCCAAATATATTTTAATAATTTAGAAATTTGCCATTATGATTGTACCAATTGATTTTGTGATAAAATTACCTTATGGTGACACTTAAGGTATTCTACTAACACTCAACAAGGCGTATTAATTTGATTGTTATAAGGATTTTCATGTCACAATAAATGAGCATATGTGGACAATAAATGATTTATATGCATTTCACTTAAATTGGTGTATAGAATGCCACCAT
The DNA here is from genome assembly GCF_001605985.2 of Dendrobium catenatum. Classification (NCBI taxonomy): domain Eukaryota; kingdom Viridiplantae; phylum Streptophyta; class Magnoliopsida; order Asparagales; family Orchidaceae; genus Dendrobium; species Dendrobium catenatum. The sequence continues at coordinate 956,385 of NW_021319341.1, forward strand.
GTCTTAGGATTTGTGAAATCATATTCTGATAATCAATTTTTATCTTAGGATAATGAAGGCTTTGATTGACCCATTTAAACTATGCCCCGAATGTCAAACCAAACAAGGTTTTTGGTTGATTTGCTAACTTGGACGCCTTAGGTAACATTTAGTGGTGTGTGAGTGGCATGTCCGGTTGCGAGGTATCACAATCCCCCTTTCTTTCTCCCCACGATCGGGTATGTAGTGCTTGTCCTTAACTTTTCTTATTCAGTTGCTGATGAGGTTTGTTGCTAATGATTTTCAAGTCCTACCATATGGCAACTCCTCATCTTCTTTCGCACCTAGGATGCTATGCTAGATGAGGTAGGTAGTTCTAGAACATCTCACTCATTATTGGTGGGATGATGATTATCCCTTTGGTCAAGATAAAGGTTTATAACTAAAGACCATGATGGCTATTGCGAAGGTGATTTTTATTTTAACAATAGGAGACCCTTAGCGAGAATACTATTGTAATTATTTTTTTTTCTAAAGATCACATGTTGTGCATAATTGGCTGTTAGCCTGTTATTGACAACAAGTGCGGATGTGTAATAAGTTACTTCAACTGTAAGGCCTTGTACTATGCAATGAAACAAAGGATTATCCTCAACTTCATTTTCAATCTCAATATTCTATGACCCACAAATGTTGGGAAACTTGCCTAGGATACGCTTCGTTTGTATTAAGCTCAGTGTACTATTACTTGAGTTGCTCAACTATTAGTGCCGCATATTACCTTCATTCTTTATGTGAACGATATTCCTTCCTTCGACATTTATTCACTGGTTCCAATTTTTTGTCATTTTATGGATCACCTTCTTTTACAGTTATTTGGTGGCTTCTCTTTATTTTTAGTATGTTACTTATTTTATTGTACATGTGTTTTTTTTTTAATTTTTACTTATTTTGAATAATATTGGGGTCCTCTTTGCAATTGGACTTTGCATGTGATATTCACGACTAATCTTTTGTAGCTTGGCTCTACTAGTATTAAACAATATTTGCAAGACTTGCACCATCTATTATATATGACTTACTATTTAAATTTTGAGCTTTTGTTGATGTTAGTCTTCTGCATCATCCATTTTTATGAGGATTGTTGTGTTTTATTGTAATAGAGATATGTGGCTTTTTTGGGGTTATTTTAATTAACGGGTAGGATGTATGAAATGGTTATTGTAATTTTAAATAGTGGTCTTCGACTTATAATAAAATTATCAAGCTGAATAAAACTCTAGTTATTTGTGCTATTTATTTTACTTCTAGTAGTCAACTCCTTGATCACTTGAGATTTGAAGATTTCCTAGGAGGTTATCTTATGCAAGCGAGAGGCTTGATTTTGGTGACTTTTTTTAAACTATATTTTTTTTCTCAGAATCTTATTGTTGGATTGAGTGCATGATTACTTTTTTCAAGTTTGATACAATCTCAATTTCTTTGGATTTGTGGTTTTCAAGATTCCTTATTTTTAAGCATTATTTGTGGTTTTCAAGATTCTAAATTTTTAAGCATTATTTCTAGTAGAAGATTATTGAATTATTATATGAATTGATGTTCATTGCATTTTTAATTTTTTTTTGAAGGCAATGAATAGTTATTAAAATTAATAGTTTGTGACCTGTTAAATTCTATATGCATTTTGAATAATTTTGTGCAATGCATAGTAGGTTTGCGTTGAAATTTCTTAACCCAAATTTGTCCGATATGATATCCCTCATCTTTACAATGTTGTTGTTCAGATTATTTCTAAATGGAAACACTAGAAAGGTTTAAACTAAGCTTTGCTAAATAAAACAGGTTGGATGATCCACTAATGTGGGGATTCAAGGGTTTTCCTACAATGAATGCAAAGTTAGCAAGGTGGGTGCTAGCAGCTGAGGATATATGTTTCAAAAATGCATTTTATTCTTACTTATTTCGACTTGGTAAGACATATTCTCTACCAATTGATAGTTTCTTGTATTTCTATATTCATGCTATAGAAAATACTAACTCTCTTTCATTTACTATCTAAATGATTCATCGTTTCTCTTGAAGAAATGATTATATGGAAACATGGTACCAATACTATGATTTGATTGTTTTCTCTTAAGCATTCCCTTTGTGGCGAGTTCTGTACAATGTGTTTTGTCTCCATGAAGAAGTCTGGCATTTTTACTGTGAATTTTCTACCATATTAATGAGATTTATATTGTTTACATAGAATTAACATTAGTAAATGCAATTCTTCATTATATTCTGAGCAAATTCAAGAGAGAACTCCTTTGTTGGACTCATAAAACAAAATTGGAAGCTCTGCCATAAAGGCTTGGGCCCTATTTCAATTTCTTACGTATTTGAATTTTAAAGTTGGAAATGCTACCTCACTGGAGTAGGCTTTATGGAATGATTAACTTACTGAAAGCATTGCACCTCAATTTTATGCATTTGTTTCTTATAAATGGTGGGACAACATTTCAGTTTAGAAAAATTCTGTATAGTTCTTTCTTTTAGGAATCACATTTCTTTCAGATATGAACTTTAGAGTAGCTAATGATTGTGATAGGAAATAAAGAAAATACATAATTTTGCTGCAGAAATCAGCAAAACCAGCATGCTTCCAAGCAGTTTTTGAGATAAAAACAGAGAAATAATAGAAGAAAAACTTTTAATTTGATAGTAGATGAAAGAACATAGCAAGATACAGTTAGATCTTCAATTGAGGATGAAGATCTTGCTCTCTCAATCTCTAGCTGGAGGCTAGAGCCCAAGTAAACCCAGAAGAAAACATCAAATTCAGCAAAATCATCATCCTAACCCTAGAACATAAAATACTACTTCAAACAAAAACAAACAATAATTCCCTAAACAACCCATTGAATTTGAATTTTTCTTTCCAAATCCTTCTTAACACGCCAATTAAGAGGGCTGGTCCCCCCCCCCACGTAAGGAGGGCGGCCCCCCCCCCCCCCCCCCCCGCATTAGGCTGGTATGTTCTACCTGAAATAGACCAGAACCGGTCTAGGTAGGACTGGTTCAGCCGGCTCCTCAAGAGCCGGTCTAACAATGCCCCCCTCCCAAAGACTCTCTTTGTCCTCAAGGTGAAATGATGGGAATTGGGTCTTCAATCTCTCATATGGCTCCAAAGTGGTGTCATAATCTTGGAGGTTCTTTGATGTTGGCAAAGCTAGAATTTTTTTCCCTTGCTTGTTGGCTATATGGGTATTTAATCTTGGGCTATTATTTCCTTGATGGGCTTGACCAATATTTCTCTATATGTCTTGGCTGTTTGATGTTCTATGCTTGATATGAATTGCTTGGTGGCTGGTTGGAATTCCTGAGTTTCTATGCATATTTTGGTTTTTCCACTACTTGGAAACTCTGTTTTTTTGATTCCCAGCTGCTTGTCGTTCCCTTCCTCTATGTTTTATCTAAGTCTTTTGGAAAATCTGCTTGACTTGGTTGTTTCTGGACTTTGGTTCCCTGTGCTGGCCGTTTCCCTCCTCTATGTTATTTCCTAAGTTTTGTGTTGGCTCCTATTGGTTGCTTGGGGGCACATTTATGTGGGCTGTTAGGTGCTTTTTCTCCTATAAAAGGGGCTGTTTTGGTTGCTTGAGAAGGATAATTTTTGGAGATGAATATTTGGAATCTTTAACATGTGAGTTTCTTATAGCTTGCGAGCTATAGTCTCACGCAGGCTTCCTGGTGCTGGTCCCTTGGGAGCTAAGAAAATGGTGGTCATCCTGTACGACCCTCATAAGCTGCTGCCCTTGGCTCCTCACTCCAAATACTTCTGGTCCTCCACCAACTGTGCCAGCTCCATGGCCTCTCCTATGTTACATGGGCTCATCACTCTAACAACCGCTCGGATCTCGGGCTTGAGCCCCTTCATGAAATTCTCCTTTAACATCTTCTCGGAAAGTCGATCCAGTCGGCTAGCTATGTACTCAAATATGTCGCGGTGCTCTGCTACAGATCCCTCATACGTTAGGACAAAGAACTGCTCATAGAAGTCCCCTCCCGACTGGTTCGGAAACATTCTAGTAAGCAATCCTCGAACTCCCTCCAGCTCCGAATAGGTCACCTCATGTCTCTCCTTTGGTACCACACCAATGCCTTTCCATCCAAGCATAGACTGGCCGCCATCAATTTCTTCTCCTCCGTCAACCCGTTTACAATGAAATACCTTTCTACCATGTAGATCCACCAATGTGCATCATTCGCTTCAAAAATTGGCATCTTCAGTTTCTGAACCTTCGGCATCTTCAATTTCCAAACCTTCAGATCCCCACATTTCCTCTGATTCCTTCATAATCTCCCCTTCCCCAATTGGGTGGCCCTCCCCAAGTGTTCCGATTCTCCCTCGCACGTTCATACCCAAATCCTTCTTCGAATTCCCCTATCCTTCCTTCAAACTCAGCTCCTCGGCGGCCATGATCTCCCTCCCTTATTTCCCAATCAACACCCCTTTGATATTTTCCCACATATCCACGCCTCTACCCATACCTACCTCATCTATCCTCCCTCTGGAAAGACTCTAGATGGGATCTTCTTCCTTCTCCCTCTACGATCTCAACCTCAGTTTTGTCCCTACGAATTTCAGAATAGTATTTTTTCCTTTTGACCCTCTCGCCTTTGATGTTGCCGTTTGGTTGTGGAGATCCAACATCTTCTTCACCATGTCACGTAAGTCAGATAATTGCTCTTCTATTGTGGAAATTCTATCCTCCACTGTCACCATTGCCTTAATGTGTTTCATCTCCTCCTCAAGGTGTTCCTCCAACGTATCCACCTTCTTGGCCGCCATTGATACACGGGTTTTTGTAAGACTCAAAAATCAGTATTTCTTCCCAAAAAACAGCCCTGCCAATGGTTTGTATAGGAAATAATTATGTAGGAAACCGCCAAAACCGCCCCCAAACAGCCTCGGAAAGCGGCTATGATACCAATTTGATAGGAAATAAAAGAAAATACAAAATTTGCTGCAGAAATAAGCAAAACCCGCACACTTCCAAGCACTTTTTGAGATAAAAATAGAGAAATAACGGAAGGAAAACTTTTAATTTTTAGATGAAAGAAAATAGAAAGATACAGTTGAATCTTCAATTGGAGAGGAAGATATTGCTCTCCCAATCTCCAGGCGAAGATTAGAGCCCAAGCAAAATCAGAAGAAAACACCAAATTCAGCAAAAATCATCATCCTAATCCTAGAACAAAAAATACTACTTAAAGCAAAAACAAACAACAATTCCCTAAACAACTCCTAGAATTTGAATTTTCCCTCCCAAATCCTTCTTAATTAAAGCCATAACACCCCAATTAAGAGGGTTGGGCCTCACCATTGTCAAAAATGGGGGGGGGCCGCCCCCCCCCTTTCCCCCCCCCCCCCCCCCATCAGGCGGGTCTATTCCGCCTACAATTGACTCGAATTGGTCCTCGGTTGAGGTGGGACCGGTTCAGTAGGCTCGTCAAGAGCTGGTCTGACAGATTGCTACATGACCAATTGTGTTTGCAGAATTTGAAGGAATATATTTTATAATATTTATGATTATAGTTTTGGTTTTGATGGTATGAGCAATCAACAATACCAATCAACTAGTAAGATTTTTTTAAGATTTAAATGAGAATTTGACTCTTATTAGGACACTAGAGAAAAAAAAAATCATGTAGCCAACCCAACATAGTGGAATAAAGACTTGATATTATTGTTGTTGTATAATTCTTGGTCCTGAAGGTATGTGTGGTCAACAATACCAATCAACTAGTAAGATTTTTTATGTTAAACGAAGACTATCTTATTTCATTATCTTCAAATCAGCTTAAGTAAGAAAAAATGATTTGCACTTACATATATAGATTTTTTGTTGTCTTTTCATTTTAAGAAAAGCTTTTATGAATCATTTAGCTCTTCATTTGCTTTATGATTTATTATTTGAGACTCTTGAAGCTTGATAACCATGAGTAATTAGGTTTAACCTTTTATCGGAAATTGATCTAATTTAAAACAAACACCAATGAATATCGCAAGATAGTTTGAACGGTAAAGAAGGAATTGCAGATTTTACCAAATATGAAATGGAACATGATTATTTACATTATCCTTATGCTTATTCCTGCAGTGCTGTTAAAATCTAAGAGCCCTTTATTGCTTTCTTGTTCATGCCTGATGGAACTTTAGGGTAATTTGTGTGTTTGCACCTCTTTCAATAATCGTAATTGCTTGATATATAGAACTACAAATTTTACTCTTATTTTACTATAGGATGACTGATCTTTATGATTCTTTACACCATCCTTGTGCTTAGTCATGAAAGCTGAAGTATAGGAACTCTTAATTTATTTTTTGTTTATTCCTGATAGAGCTTGTGAACATGGGAAAAACATTATATCTTTGCAGCACCTTCGTTTATCATAATTTGCTTGATTTTTAAAACTGCGAACTTCACTTTTTTTTTTCTCTTACCATGGATTGACTAACTTTTTGCGAGGGAAGGAATCCTGATGATCTTCTGGTGTGGATGTTATAGTCGGTTTCTCATACCATGGATTTGGCATTTTCTTTTGCTAAACTTAGACGCCAATTGTTACATTTGGCTGCAATCGTTACTTCATTTTCTCAGTATGCCTCTGATGTAGGAAAATGCATACCAATAACAAGAGGAGGAGGAATCTATCAAGAAAATATGAATGAGGCTCTTGATGTCTTAACCAATGGAGGCTGGGTAGGCCCTTCGATCACCTGCTGCTTTTCAATTCAAGTTTTAAGGCTTTGTTTGAGACGGCTTTTTTATTGTTTCTTAAAACGGAGTTTTAGTAAAAAATTAAAATTTTTTAACTAAAATTCCATTTTAAAAAGTAATGACCCAAACGAAGCCACATAACCCGTTTTCTTGCCTTGGGTTGAGAGCACATTTTATAAAGTATAGATGCAAATTTTGATCATTCAATTTTGAAAGCCATTATCTATTTTCAAGGTACAGTTGCATACCTTTCCAGAAGGTAAAATTTGTCAAGAGAGTGTACCTATTAGACGTTTAAAATGGGGAACTGCCAGTTTGATTGCTCGGGCACCTGTAACCCCATTAGTTCTGCCAATCGTCCACTGTGGTTTTGAAAAGGTATGTAAAAATTGCAATTATTTCTTCGGTATTTTCTTCCATCTAATTATTTCTAATTCTTTTAGTTTTCAGTATTATACCTCGTCATTTTATTGAGAGTAAGGTCATAACTGACAATGATGACAAACTTGTGGTTATATACTACAATTGTATAACTGTCTTCTACATTTTATTGCTCTTGCCCTGGTCGCAATAGTTAGCTTAACACCAAAAAGTGGTAAACCTTGGTTAGTTTCTTTGTGTTCTTTATTGTTAGAGAAACTTGCATGTTTATTACATATCTTTGACATGAAATTGAAGTCTGGGAATGTCTAGCTCAATGCTATTGTAACAATATTCTTCATAAAATAATGTCGTTTGCATAATAGCCTCAGGCTTCGTTTGATTCTTTCTCTCCTTTAGTAAAAGGTAGTTTTAAAAACAATGGTTAAGTGAATGGAGTTTTCTGACGGAGAAGCAAATATCAAAAAGCTTCTCAAAATAGTAGAAAAATGAAGTTTCCCTAAAAAGCATTTCTATAGAAGCGTCCCATCCAAACAGTGTCAAAAAAAAAAAAAAATCTACTTTTCTAAACAGAAAAGGAAAAAAAAAACACCAAAACAAACGAGGCCTTAGTGGTGGTTTGATTTCCTGACATAAGCTATGCAATATTTTGTGATTAACAAATGCTAGTTGTTTGATTTGATGACATTTTTAAATAATATTTTCATTTATGTCAGGTCATCTTATGATTGAAATAAATGATAATACAAAGCAAGATTTTAATCTCTGTTGATCATTCTAGATGACATGATATTGTTAATATTTAAAGATTTCCCTAAATTAGGCAACCGATATCCACTAATAGCATAAAACTGCATGCAGATCTAAAACAACCAAACCTTCTTTTATTCTAATCTAGCAATTATGTAAAAATTGCTTCTGCCATATCTTTGTTGGCCAGAAAATCAAAGAGAAAATAGAGAGAACACATGAAATACTCATCTTCAACTACCGTAGGAAGAAGATGCTTACACCTCAATAAAAGAAAATATTTTGTTTAGTCAAGATTTAGCAGTAGGTAGCAACTCTTTCTATTAAACTATGTCGTTCCACCACATTAGCTATACAATTCCTAATTGTTAACCATTTGTTGAATCATCAGGTAATGCCTGAGAAATATAAGTTCGACAGAAGGCCTCTATTCCCTCTCATCAACAGAAATATAAAAATTATCGTTGGGGAGCCCTTAGAATTTGATATTCAAAGCTTGAGACAGAAAGCCAAAACCATGCCCTGTGAAGCTTCCTCTGGGTCTCTTGGGTGGCCCAATAGCTCACCAGATGGCCTTAGTGTCGGAGCTCAGAGATGGCTCTATGCCAATATCTCAGATCAGATTAGAAATGTTATGGAGAAGCTGCGATGCTTTGGGATGGCAGCAAAGAACCTGCACGTATAGGTACTTTCTGAATGGCTTTCTCTTAATTGGTTTAGGAACTAGGATTTAGGTAAGATGACTTGTTTTTGTTTTTTAGTTTTGCTGTTTGATTTTTCATTTATGGCACAGATTCTTCATTTGGTGAATAATTAAGTTCATTAGGTTTAATCAGGAATTTGCTTATGAGTCTATGATTGCAGTAATCCATTTTTAGGTCTGCGCTTTAGCTGGAATTTATAAATCATTTATATTTCAAAGCATTATAAGGATGGTATTTGTCATAGCTAGGGGTGTAAGTGAGTCAAGCCGACTTTTGAGCCGGCTCAGGCTCAACTTAATAAATGACTCTTGAGCTAGAGAAATTATTCTGTGCGGACAATGGACAACGTCTGGAGACCAACCAAGACGCGCCATGTCATTTTTTTACTCGGTATTGGTGCTCGGTAACACTGTGTACTAGGTGATGTTGCGTGTTCTGGTTGGTCTCCGGACCGTCCAGTGTCCGCACAGAATCATCTTCATGAGTTTAGTTCGATCTAATGTACTTATTGAGTTTTTTTTTTTTTTAATTTTATTATTTTTTAATTTTATTTATGATCTTCTATATAAGAAATTAAATTTTGCATAAATTAAGTTTTTATTTAATTTTATGATGATCTTATTAGTTGCATGAAGTTGTGGGCCACCATCATACAAGATTATCACATCACAAAGAAAATAATGAAAAATATTTGTGTTCGTATGTTCCCATGGAAATTTTTGTTTTTTGAATTTAATTTTAGATGATGTAATTTGTAAATCATTGATATATCGTTTATCCTAAAATAAATTAAAAAATTGTTGAAAAAATTAAGACTTTGTTTGGAACAATTTTTTTACTGCTTTTAAAATAATTTTTTAATATTTTTTTTTTTGGACGAGAATTTTTTGTATTAGCAAGCAATAAGAAGCTTCTGTTCCTAAAGAAGACTAATTTGGGCTGAAAATACTATTTTTTATTCTTCAAATGAATTTCTAGAATATTTTCATGGTCTTCACGGTTCCATTTCAACCTAGCCTTGAAGTCTTTGGTTTATTGAGGAAAAAAATTTTAGCTTTTAGTTGGCAAAACTAGGGATGGTTGTTAGAGATTTATATGAACTTTCTTGATTCATTTAATTCTATAGTATTATAGTAAAATAAAAAAAGTGCAAAATTCAATAATTTAGGCAAAAATACAACCATGTAAGCATATGCCACTTTTGCAATTTTTATTTTATTTGGGGGATAATTTACATAGCATCCTTCCATCTTTCTCATTATATGTTGTTAAGAGAGAGGTTATGGGACATTATTGGGTTGTTATAGCTTGATTGGCATTGTTGCTCATCGCTAGTTTTCACGAGTTTGTTGGAATGTCCTCTTAGAAAACTCCTATCACGAGCTTTCATACGAATTAGATCGTAGTGAAGATCGTTCATATATGTGTAGTACATCTGATAAAATTTTAGTTTTTCATAGTTTTTGTGAGCTTTATAGAACTACAGGTCTTGGTTTTATGAGCTATTCATCATGAGTGATTGCTCCTTTGGAGATAAGTATTTTGAGATAATAATAATGATATATTGTTGTGATTTTTTAATGTCCCCAATTTTGATTCATGAACATTCTTAGAATATTCATGTTAATCTGACAATCAAAATTTTAGCTCGTAACCTTCTTTGGATTTAAGGGGCAGAGATCAACATGACATTTTTTATTTGTTGATTGAAGATTCACTGAGGAAGATCATTTTTGAACCATTGCTATCACTTGTTGCCAACCATTTAGGCTTCCTCCATCTTGTGTGTTGCTCATCTAGATAGCTTAAGGGAAAATTTGCATTACTACATTTCAATCGTGAGGAGGTGTGATGTAGATTTTTAATCGCTAATAGAAAAGGGATATATTTTGGTGCATTTTGAATAAGGGCAAGAATGATCTTCTGTAAAATTTAAAAATAAAAGAAAACCTTGAACTCCTGAACCATAGGAGAAGTAAATCCTTAAACTCCTGCACCATAGGAGAAGTTTGGAACATTGACCACAAGTTGAAGTTCTTATTCAAATGCTCTTATTATTGGATCCAAACTTCCTCTACATGTAGAGGAGAATCTTGACTACCCTTAGTCACCTCCTCGACTATCCTTATATGCCTTCTTTAGGTTGCACCATCTTCTTTAAAAAGGGGACTATTTTGATTTCCCTTAGTCACCTTTATGCACTTCTTGTGATGCCTCACTTGCCATAGATCATTTCATTTCCATATCAAGAAGAGGATCATCTTATTCACTATGAATCACCTTTATGATGTTCTTAGAGTCCCTCGCCTTTCATATTCAAGTCGTTCCATCTCCACCTTAACGAGCATTTTTGTGAATACCTTCAATCATCTATGCCTTTTATGACCTTCACAACCTTCCTATGTTGCCTCTTCTACCTCCCTAAGTTGTGCTAAATTACACCTCTAAAATGAGGGCCATTCTTATTACTCTCAATCACCTTCATGTCCTTCTTGCATCGCCTCACATGCCAACTTCAAGTCATGACACTCACCTCTAAAAGGAACACCTTGATTGCCTTTGCTCACCCCCAATACCTAATTGAGTTAACGTGCAAGTTACCTTTAGGTTGTGCTATCTTTACATCTAGTAGGACCACCATAATTTACCTTAGTCATCTTCGTAACCTTCTTATGCCAACTCACCCATCTCCTTTAGGTAGTGCCATTCCTTGTGATATTATTTCTACCTCTAGACAATGACCATTTTGACTACTTTGGGTATTTCCATAGCCTTCCTATGCCACATAACTTATCACTTTCAAGGCATGTTATTTCCATTGACATAAAGGCTATCATACTCTAGATTTATATTGGAGGAATTATATCTGTCTTTCATTTTAAACATTTAAGTAAAGCTTACCAATAAATAATGGAAAGAAATATGATTGTATTTTTGTCTTGTCCAAAGCCTCATATCATAGGATCCTTACCCTTTCCTATGTAAAACCACATAATGAGAATATATCCCATTAAGTAACCAAAATCTTACAATTGAAATCAATGAAAGATTAAAGAGAACAATATGGTATAAATCACATAAAAAATATATCCATCAATATCCATAATAATTATTTATATAAATTTATCTTTCTATAGTTCATCACATCTCAATTCATTATATAATTAGCCACAATATCACTAACAGTCAACATTACTAATACAATAATAATATTAGTATCATGATAAATAACATTAAATAATATTAATGATATTAAACATTATTAGTGTCAGTCATAATATCAATACAATATTCGTAATAGTGTAAGTATCAGTATTCAGATATTCAATGAGTGTATCTTAAAGGTATCTTGCTCCTACACGTATGGCTCCCACCCCTTATAACTCTTAATAATTAAAGGACTCCTTATAACACCCTTTGAATTACGTGAATCAGTCACTCCGACTTCTTATAACTCCTAATCAATCTCCAGCTCTTTGTGACTCCGATTAGTGAATCATATGTATCAGTAGGGTGTCATGTGAAGTTATCATATTATATATTTGATATCATTCAACACTTCATTTAAAATGCAATAAAATAATATCAAATCATTTAAAATGATCAAATCTATAACATATCCAATTTTGTATGGTGAAAGCTTATGAAATTTGAAGATAATATATTTTTGACAAATTTAGGAGTGATAAAATTTGTATAAATTAAAATAATTAAAAACAAAAGTAAGAGAATAGTCAGTTACAACGAATAGAACAAAATCTATAACAGGAATGACTGACTTATGATCCAAAGACCTTTCTCTCTCCTCAATTTTAATTATTTTAAAAATTAACATTTTCAAATTTTCATTGTTTAATTTATTTTGCCAAATCCTCTTTCAAATATGAAAATTTAAAATAAAATCTTAAACCAAATTTTATTTATTTATTAAATTCTGCAATGTAAATACATGAATTTATTAAATAATTTCTTACATAAATAAAACTTTATAAATAATAGAAATTTTCTAAAACTGTTACTCCTTTCTTCTGTTTTTCCCGGTTTTCATCGCCCATTTTATTAGCCGTTGAAACTGAGCCCCCCGCCGCCACTTTATGCCGCCCACCGGAAATTTTACTGCCCATTTCACAGTATCCCTTCTCTCTCTTCCAACCTCCCACTGAAAATTCCACTTCCCATTTCGCAGTATCCCTTCTCTCTCTCTTCCTCTGTTGCTATCTCTCTTCCAAAATCTATATAGACTCTGAAGAAATCTCCCCTCAAATTCCTACAATCACTTCTATCTTCAACCGCCAATTAAATCTACCACTTCGATGAAAAAATTCCCTTCAAAATCTGGCTGCGGCGGCCCCTCCTTCCTCTCCAAAATCCGCGCCGCTCTCTCTCCGAAAAATCTCAAGAATCCTCCTCCCCTTCCCCAACCACCCTGTTTCTCGCCTCCGCATGCCGAATTCCAGCAAGTCTTTCGCTACTTCGACAAGGACGGAGACTGCAAGATTTCCGCTTTTGAGCTCTGCAGCTCCATGGGAAGCGCCTTTAACGAGCAGCTGTTACAGGCCGAGCTGATTGAGTTAGTCGAATCGTCCGATTCCGACGGAGATGGAAAATTGGGGTATGAGGATTTCTTGAAATTGGTGGAAGTGGAGGAGGAGGAGAAAGGGAGGAGTTTGAGGGAAGCGTTTGTGGCGTATGAGATGGAAGGAAAGGGGTTTATCACGGCGAGGAGCTTGAAGAGGGCGCTTCAACGGCTCGGGGAGGAGAGGACTGTGGAGGACTGCAAGAATATGATTAAAAGGTTTGATCTTGATGAAGATGGTGTGATTAGTTTTGCAGAGTTTCAGGTTATGATGTTGTGAACGTAAATAAGCACAAGATGTATAGCTCAGATGAAATTTTATTTTGTTTTTGGAAGTTTGATGGGTTGTTTTTACTCTTTTGATTTGTTGAATCCTTTGCTTGGTGGTTGGATTTAATCCAATGTATGTAAATATATCCAATGAAAAAGAGAGGAAAAAAGTTAGCCAAATGTGGAATAGCTTCATATAGAATGGATGAATAAGTAGGTAAATTTGAGTTTATATTATTAGTAGCTCATTATTTGATTTGATGAGATTAAATATTGTGTATTCTAGTCTAATGATTTGCTAATTGTATTTACAAATATATCTAGTAATAGCAACTATCATATCAACTGAGGCTTAGGTTGGTTGGTAGGCGAGCACGGTTTAATGTTTAAAATATCATTTCAATTAGATTATTAACCTCATGATGATTGTGGTGTTGTAATTGCCTAAAAATCATTATAATAAAGATTTAAAAATAGATTGAGATGGGATAAATTACCTAAAGAATAATATAACAAAGATTTTTTTTTTTAGAGGGGGCAATTACCCCCCGACCTAAAGGGGTTCCGCGCCTAACATTAATAGACTCATTTAGCTGACCTCAGATGGTGGGATAAATGCTTAATAATGTTGTTGTTGATGTTGTAGAACTCAGATAAAAGTATTAGCCATGTTAATGTTATTGACCCTCAAGACTTGGTTTATCACGTGGGTGACAACTCTGGGTTGGATCTGCGTGTGCATATTGATTGGCTTCAGTCGTCTGATGATTTTGAATATGTTTCCTCCTTTGAGTCTGATGGGGTTGAGGATCCAGGGAACTCTTTTGCATTGCTGCAGGACACTAAGGTTGTTTCTAGTGCTTCTCGTGGAAGGGCTCGTGGAAGGGGTAGACGAGGAAGATAATTTCTGTGGGTGGTGTTGGGTTTTTGCTTCCTGCCTAGTTCATGGTGTCTTTATGTTGGCATGTTTCTTGGCAACCTTTGGTGGAGATCCTCTGCTCGGTTGGGATGGTTGCTTCTCGTTTGCTTCTTCACCAAATTGGATGGTCTGAGCATGATTTTTTGGGAAGCTGGTAGTCTCGGCTGAATACTGAGCCCCCGAGAGTGGTTTTCCCATGTAATTTCTTATTTTTCCTTGGCATCTACTCTTTCTGCTCTTGTACTTTTGTTTCTTTGCTCTTGTAATCCTTTTGGGTATTAATATAATATAAGTTTTTGTTAAAAAAAAAAAAAAATTAGCCAAGTTTAGATCAAATAAGATTGGATTGAGCCAAATTTTAACTATTATTGACTCGGCTCGAGATCGGATCGAGCATGAACAGTTCTTGACATAAGCCTTTTAAGATAGAAATGAAAATTTCAATTTGGATATATATCCATAACGACTTTGTATGTATATTTTTAATCAAACTAATTCAAAGTTTTCAGGAGCATCTCGCTTAGCAGCCAAGGCGTCCTCCACCTGAACCAGGTGAAGACCGGTCGGATCGGATCAACCAACTGCAAACAAGTTCAATTTATTAATCGTCTTTATAACTCGTTAAGATTTCGTTTGGAACATTTTTCTAATTATTTTCTAAAATAATTTTTTTGTATCTAAAATAATTTTGTACAAAAAAATTGATTTAAAAAATAGTAAAAAAAACTGTTTCAAATGAACCCTAATTCACTCTGCATAAAATAATAAAACTCATTTTATTATCTGATTAATAAAAAAAAAAAATTCAAAGATTCTGGTCAATGATTTTTACAATTTTATTCGCTTTCCTCACTCTCAAATCCTTCAAACCAAAGTTTGTGAAAGAAGATCAATGCAAATTAAGAATCCATTCTAAACCTCTGTTCGTTTGAAAATTTTGAGAGGGAGAACAAATACAAATAATTTCATAATTTTATACGAATTATTTAGTTTCCATAATGTAAAAGAAGATCAATGTAAATTAAATATCCATCTACCGCCAACCGCCGCCATCCACCGCTGGCCGCCATTCACTGCAATAACTGTTGGCCGCCATTAATGGTTGGGTGCTCTGCTGCTATTAACCAAATTAATTTTGATTCTAGGGTTGTTTGGATTGAAGTAAATGGGATATATAAAGTATTCTTAATATAAGGGTTTTAAAAATATTAATGTTTAACCGATGTATAAAAGAAATTCAGAGTAAAATTATACTAGTATATATTCTCTACAATTACTGCCACAAGCAGCCGCCAATCACCACCTTCATCGCAATTATTACGTCCTCTGACCTGACGTAGAGGTACGTTCGGCCACCAATAACATGTCGCCACGTGCTCTTACTCTTTACCGCGCGGCCCGACGACTTGACCCGGAGCGGAACCCGGGAATGCTATGTTCGCGATTTTCTCGGTATTGCTCGGTATTTGCTCGGTATTTCTTTGCAAAAACGAGAAATACCGCTCTGTGAAGACCAAAACTATACAAATACCGAGTTGTACAGAGCCTCCAAATGTCCAACGAACGGTGCACAATCGAAGTGTTCAATATCGGTCGTCCATTCAAACCACTTCCTATTCGCCCATGATCTCACACCTATTTACGAGCTATGCCACTCCAGAAAAACTATAAATAGAGCCCTCATTCTACACAAAGGGTAGGGAAGTGAAGAGAGAGAAGAAGAAGAGAAGGAGGAGAAGGAAGAAGCTCCTCCTCGACCACCGCCGGAGCTCTTCCCGCCGCCTGAAGACGCCGGAACTCTCATTTGTAACTGCAAATGGGCGAGGCCCCTCATTTGCAACTGGGTGAAACCCCGTGTAACTCTCATTTGCAACTGGGCGAGGCCCCGTGATTTTTTCCCTCTTTCGGGTTTTCCACGTAAAAACTTTGGTGTTCACTTCTCTTTTCTGCTTGTGTGCTGAATACTCGTACAATGCTAGGACGCAAATTTACAAACTCTACCGCCGCGTATATTCTAACACGCAACAATAATAAAGTTTTTTTTTAAATATTTTTTTTTAGAGGGGACAATTTCCTCCTGACCTAATGGGGCTTCCGCCTCTGACATTAATAGACTCATTTAGCTGACCTCATGTGATGGGATAAATGCTTAATAATGTTATTGTTGTTGTATAACTCGGATAAAAGAATTAGCCAAATTTAGATCAAATAAGATTGGATTGAGCCGAATTTTAACAATTATTGACTCGGCTCGAGATCGGATCGAGTGACTCAGCCGATCTTATCATCATGAACAGTTCTTGCCATAAGACATTTAAGATAGAAATGAAAATTTCAATTTGGATATATATCCATAACGACTTTGTATGTATATTCTTAACCAAACTAATTCAAAGTTTTCAGGAGCATCTCCCTTAGCAGCCAAGGCGTCCTCCACCTGAACCAGGTGAAGACCTGATCGGATCGGATCAACCAACTGCAAAGAAGTTCAATTTATTAATCGTCTTTATAACTCGCCATTCACTGCAATAACTGTTTGACGCCATTAATGGTCGGGTGCCCTGCTGCTGTTAACCAATTTAATTTTGATTCTAGAGTTGTTTGGATTGAAGTAAATGGGATATATAAAGTATTCTTACTATAAGGATTTTAAAAATATTAATGTTTAACCGATGTATAAAAGAAATTCAGAGTAAAATTCTACTAGTATATATTTTCTACTATTACTGCCACAAGCAGCCGCCAATCACCACCTTCATCGCAAGGCCACTGAATACTATCGCTAGCAGCCACCCCCGTTATTACCATCGTCAGTCCCTTGTTGTTGACTAATGCGGCCACCACCGGCTGCTACCAATGACATTCATCGCCTCTGTCGTTGCCATCCACCACAACTGCCAGTCTGTCTGCCCTTCTCCCCAACCGCTCGCCGTCGGAAGCCGTTGCTACCAACCAAGATTGATTGTCACCTCTCGGCTCTTGCTACCTTCCCCCGCCACTGGCCATTACCAATTTTTGCTTTAATTAGGGAGATTTACATACATACCACTTAATACTATGCTATTTACATATTTAACACCTAAAACTTTAATATTACATACATACCACCCATAGTTCATTTTCATATCAAATATGAGTGGTAGAAATGAAATATATGAGTGGTAGAAAAGAAATGTAAGTGGTATATTTGATATTAAAATAATATATGATAGTATTCATGTAATATTAAAGTTTTAGGTGTTAAATATGTAAATAAGATGTTATAAAGTGGTATGTATGTAAATTTCCCTTTATTTTAATGCAACCCAAGTGAAAAAATAATTTGATATATTTATTTTATGCTCATCTAAAAGATTCTAAATATTTTAAATACATTATTATACTCTTATACTACATTTTATTTTATTATGCATTTCTTTTCAACAAAATAAATGCCCATTAAATATAAAATATATATTTCTATACTAATATGTATTACAGGTGTTCTTCGTAGACAGGTGTCAACTTATCTCTGAGTTGCAATAAAATTTATAAGAA
Source organism: Dendrobium catenatum (assembly GCF_001605985.2). NCBI lineage: Eukaryota > Viridiplantae > Streptophyta > Magnoliopsida > Asparagales > Orchidaceae > Dendrobium > Dendrobium catenatum. The sequence goes on from NW_021319341.1 coordinate 974,265, forward strand.
AAATTACGATAATGGCAAACCTTATTTGTTGTCTGCGATAGGCTATTAGCATCCACTCCGTAAGGAAGATTGAATCTGTCCCATATTTATTTATTTATTTATTTTTTCGTTCCAGATAGGTCTGAGAAAAAGATTTTAATCGGTCAATTAAATATGTAATGAAAGACATTTATGGAGCAAATTGGGAATTTCGCAAGTTTTTAAATATATTTTTTAATCGGACTATCTGACTTAGTTGCGAAGGCATCCTCTACCTGAACCAGATGAAGACTGGATCGGATCAACTAGAAAAACAGATCATCCCGGTTAGGGGATAACCCGGCCGACCTAGCATGCAACCCACACCAATTTATACGGGCCAACACTTAAGGCTTTCACGAAACGCCGAGGGGATTCGAACTTGGTACCTAGCCTTTGGCCAGCCAGTTCTCCACCACCAGGCCACCCCGCGATGGGTGGATCGGATCAACTAATTGTGGACGCGTATGGCTCATAAATTCTCTCATCATAGAATTGAAAACTAATTTCTAGATTAGAATGAGATTGTCCATTAAAGAGTAGATTGGGAGAAAAAGATTCAAATAAATTTGGAATCAAGGTTCGAGTTTGAGCTAGATTGAGCCAATTCACTCATGACAGACTTCAATAAACGTTACGCAAATAGAAGATAAGAAAATTTCATTCAAAATAATTTTTTAGACATATTTTCTAATAAAATAAACTGCTGAATATGCTCTAATGTTATTTACATTTTCGTTGGCTAGATATGCTTCACTGTTGGTTAGCACTCCCGTGGAGAAGTGCTACATATTTTTTAGAGGACTTTGGGATAGTCTGAGACAACCTCTGGTGTCATTTCATATTTTTTATTTCTCTGAGTTGGTGGAGAGAGCTCGTCTGATTGAAAAATGTAAGATTAGTTGTTTAACTAATGTAATAAATGAAACCATTTTCTATTGATTTCTACCGTAGCTTTTTACTACACTTTTTTTTTTTAAAGTGAGAAAGAAGTAATTGCCTCAAGCTATCCCGGCCCAAAGGAAGCCATAATCAAAATAAGAAATGATGCATTTCTAATTAGTCGTATCAATTCTGATTCATTGTGATGACAAATATTTTATTGTTGTGGATCTCTCGTATGATTGTACTTTGTAATGAAGTTTGCAACTGATTGCAAATTGTTAATGATAAATTAAATATATGCATGTTTAAAATCAATTTTTATTAAAAATATCTAACATAATTGCCGCGGTTTTAACTGCTGCGATTGATCCAAAATGCAGTCTTGTAGTGATTAAAACCGATGCTATAGACCCATTTCCATATTGTTAGATGTAACACTCCTGCTATAGGTCATTCTCCAACTTTGTAGATGTTAAACAACGGTTTAAAGAGCACTGCAGGAGCCGATTGCAGCAATAACAAAGACGACAGATGTGCATTAATTTTTAAACCGTTGCTAAGAACATAGTGGGTGTTTTAATTGTTGCTGTAAGGTCGAGAAAGTACTTTGAAAGCTTGTTTTAATAGTTGCGTGATGAGTGGCATCTTTATAATTATAAATTTATTTATTCATGTATTTAATGCATGAAAATCTTATTTTTTGCTCATCAATTTGTATTTTTTTTTTATAATTGCCAATTATCTAAAGAATCTAAATTATTTCATCTAGATAATTCCACCAACATGAACTTAACATAGTTTTTTTAGTTTCTAAATTTAGTACAGAAGAATACACAAAAATTTTTGGATAAAATTAATGAAAACTAGAAATATTAGTAACTTGAAGAGCATGAATTGTGCCTATAATTCCACTTTCTATTTTTTATTCACATGTCCGAAACCCCACACATTTTGCATCATTGCTCCTGAAATCTTAGTTTCCCACATTAACAAGGACTAGAGTTGCTTCCATATATAAGTTTTTTTACTTTTATATTTTTTTGAATTAAAAGAAAAATCCATTAGAAAAGAGTAACAATACACCACAAAGTTAAAAACTTGCCACAAAGAATAAAATTGCAACCAGAGAAAATACAACAAACGACATAGCCAACCAAACTAAACAAAAATAAGACAACAACTCCAAAAGCAGCTGTCACCTGGTTGCTAGGCTTGAGCCATCCAAGGAAGAAAAGAAGATAGCATCAAAAGTTAACAAGCGCAATCTATTCTCAAAAATCAAAATCCACCAAAGTCCACCTAGGTTGCGAACCATGTCATGACCGTCCAAGCTGCATGCAGGAAACCTACTTCATCATCTTCCAAGCACAATACCATCGTGACAAATGAAACCACAACGAAAAAGCTTCCACCATCCACCCGAATAGAAATTCACCAAAACAGGGAAATAAACAAAACAACATAGTTAAATCACAAAACCTCCAAAAAAATACCAATAAAATTAGCATCAAGTCAGCACAGCCGACAGAACAGAGAACACCACTCCCAAACTACCCAAGAGAAAAAGCCCGCCGCTCCAATCCGACGTCTAGAATCATTTCTTTTTAGCTTTGAGTTTTTATGCTTGCCACTATTTTTAAAGAATCAAGAACCAGCAATTTGAAGAAGACAAAGATCAAAATTATCCCAATCCTCAAAAATTTTTTCATTCATTTCTTTTTAGCATCAGAAGTTACAAGTGCATATATAAGTTTTTTTATCCTTACAAAAAAAGTTACATTTAGGGTTGCTTCCCTAAACCCTAAATATCAACAAAATCCTAATATTTTCACTATTCTACTGATCTTATATACACCATTAAATACAAACTCCTATGTGCATAACAATATTTACAAACTCAACGTACACTCGCAAGGAAGGGTCAAAGATCAGCAGCATGCACAATCCTCATCAACTTCTTCAATTGTACTCAACACCTTCGATCTCTTGGACCTAACCCCCACCACTCTCTTATATTTCTTCTTCGTCTCTGTTGTCTTCTCAGCCAATTTCAGTTCAAAATTTCCACCGCTAGTACCAATCTCAACATCCAAAATCTCCGTCACCGGCGACACCCTTATCCCCCTTCTCCCCTGCATCTTTGCTGCTTGCTTCATGGCCGTGCTTGCCCGAATCGCTAGAGCTGCTACATTAGCAGCGCTTAAGAGTTGATTGAGCTCCGCCACTGGAAGGAGAAAATATATTTGCCCCGACACTAGCTCCTCATCGGGTGCCATCGCAGGCGGATAGGCGTCAAAATAAAGCTTGTCGGAGTTGCAGAGCATGTAGGTTTTTCCGACCGCCGTGATAACCTCGGAGGTGCGAATACCACTGGTATACTCAAGGAGAGAACCGTCAGTTGCTACGACCATTGCCTTCGATGGAAAAAACGAGTTTTTGTCATTGACGGCGGTGAGAACTGTTGAGAAGGAGCAGCCCATCAGGATTTAATAAATGAAAGGAGGAGAGAAAAGATGAGGAAATGGAGATAGCTTGGATTGGGTTTTATACAGGAAGGAGAGAGGAAGATATGGGGAGGAAAGTTAAGTAATGACGTGGAGCTTACAGCAAAGAGAGGAAGGATTATTCAAAATGGAGAAAAAGGGCTATAGAAATTGCTATAAAATATATTGAAAAAGATATTTGAATTTTTTTTTTTAATTTTAATTTGAAATCACACTGCCACAGATGGAGCTGAGAACATCAAATTTTGGTTGTTTTATTTGTTCTTTTCAGCTTGAATTTTGTGGACCTATTTGCCTGAAAAACTTATTTGTTGTTTGCCATACATTCAAGTTCTGAAAATATTGAATATTTCAACAATTTTTGACTCATCAATCTTTGAGCTGATTTCGGAACTTCGAGCTTTTAGAAGATCAGCTCGAAATATATATTACACAGATATTTCATATATTATGCATCGGTGAGTATAATATTTGACTTAGTTTTGTTTAAGACGGCTTTTTTACTGCTTCTTAAAGTGACTTTAATTTTTATATTTAGAAGCTACTTTAAGAAGCAATAAGAAAGTCATCCCAAACAAAATCTTAGAATTTGTCCTGAAAGATTGAAAATGAATTGAAAATGGATTGATTTTTGGCTCGAATAGAACTCGGATCAAAGAATTAGTCATGTTAAGAATGAATTAAGATTGGATTGAGCCAAATTTTAATTATTCTTGACACAGCTTGAGATAGGATAAAAGGAATTTGAGCAGAATGAAAGAGAGTATTCAATTTGGATATCCACAAGGACTTTGTAAATAGACATTAAAGTTTTATTTATGGTAACTTTCTTACTACTTATTTAAGCATATAAAAGTTTTTTTAACTTAAAAATTTTTGTATTAAAAAACTGCTTTAGGAGTAAAAGTTTTTTTAACATAAAATTTTTGCAGTAAAAAGACTGTCGCAATTGAAGTCTTAGGTTTCGTTTGTGACGGCTTTCTAACTACTTCTTAAAGTGGCTTTCTAGTTCAAAAATTAAAATTTTAATACTAAAAAACTATTTTAAGAGGCAGCAAAAAAACTGCCCCAAACTAAATCACAAATTCCAAGTTTTGATCGGCATAGTGCTTAGCTGTTGTGGCATTGGCCGCCTGAATCAGGTGAAGAATGGATCAAATCAGCAAACAACGGACTAGTTCAATTCAATATCAGACTTATACACAGCTCACCTTGTCCTCTTGGTTGAAAGCTTAGCTTTCAACTAAGAAATTTGAGTTTGAGTCTTTGTGTATGCGTTGTGTGTGTAAGTTTTTCTTAATATATGACTTAAATGCCCCAAAAAAAAAAAAAATCAGACTTATGTCATTCACTAATTCTCTCCGCATAAAATAATTAAAACTCACTTTCTTATTTGCCTTATTAAAAAAAATACAAAAAATTCTCCCCAACCAAAATAAGCCAGAGAAAAATAGTTTCTATTCTTTGATTTTGACAATTTTATTTGCTTTCCTCCACCCTCAAAAGTATATGAATGCAAAGAAAGAATTCATTATTGGGAACAATTTACTATTTTATAAAGTAAATTTTTAGAATAAATTTTTTTAAAACACTAAAAAGTTGTCCTAACTGCAGTTTTTTTATAAAGTTGATGGTAAATTTATGGTGAAAAAATGTAGTAAAAGTTAATGTAAAAATTGCTTTCTAGTAGGGGTGTCAATATTGGATCCGATACGAAAACACGGCCAAAACCCGACCAAAAAATTTTGGGTTTGGGTTGACACGAACCCGAAACTGGTCGGACGGGTCGGGTTCGGAATCAACATTTCGACCTGTTTCAAAAATCGGGTCTAGTTCGGGTTGCCCCGTTGGCCCGAAATTAAACCGTTTTTACCCGAAACCCAATTTTTCTCGAAAACCCATTTTGACCCGAAAAGCGATGATTGACCCATTTTGGACCCGAAAACTAACAATTTTTTTGTCCGTCCCGAGTCGAGACCCGAAGGAGGTCAGGTTTGGGTTCGGAAAATCAACTCATTTGCAAAAACGGGTCGGGTTCGGGTTGACGTGTAATGTGCCTGGTTAGTTTCGGATTCGACCCGAACTCGACCCGCGGTCCGAAATTGACATCCATACTTTCTAGTATATTTTTTAAAAAAAAAATTAAAAAAAAGAGGCAAATAAAAATTTGGATTGATAAGATGTTTAGAAAGTGGCAGGTTACTTCATTGTTTAATAAATGTGTCATTCAACACGTGTCAAAGATGTTTAGAAATTTGAATTGGTGGGCGTGCTCGGTTGGGAACCCCTCATCCTGAGTTCGATTACCTCGAGCCGCAGTCGCCCCTTTGGTGAGCTCCCCAAAACGCCGGCTGCGGATACAGTGGTGTGGGTGGCCCGATAGATTGGCTGGGGTTTACGGACCGCCAAGCGCACTTGTCTATGCCTGACGTGACAGCGGATAGTTCCTCATCACCCAAAAAAAATGAAAAAAAAACAGGTGTCAAGTCATCGCTGCGTTGAAATAAAATTTATAAGAAAGTCCCAAATATTCCCAAAAAAAAATATATATATATAAGAAAAGTTACGATAATGGCAGAATTGTTTCTTTCTTTGATAGCTTCCATATACTTTAGTGATTTTTTTTGTACCTTTTTTACGTTAAATTCGGTGAGCTGTTTCGCTGCAAACCTTATTTGCTGTCTGCGATAGGCTATTAGCATTCACTTCGTAAGGAAGATTGAATCTGTCCCATATTTATTTATTCGTTCCAGATAGGTCTTTAATCTATCAATTAAATATGTAATGACTAATGAAAGCTATTTATGGAGGAAATTGGGAATTTAACGAATTTGTAAATATATTTTTAATTGAACTAATTCAGAATTTTGAGCGAAGCATCTCGCTTAGTTGCGAAGGCTTCGTCGACCTGAACCAGATGAAGACTGCATCAGATCAACTAATTGTGGATTCTCTCCTCATAGAATTGAAAACTAATTTCTAATCAATGCTTTCTACAATTTTTGTTTGCTTTCCTCATTCTCAATTCCTTCAAACCAAAGTTAGTAAAACAATACCAATGTAAATTAAGAGTCTGTTTGGGGTAGTCATAACTTTTTTATAAAAGTTATTACAAAATTATTATGATAAAAATAACTTTGTTGAAAATTATTATATAAAATAGTTTTCTAGTATAAAAATAATGAGCCTTAGAAAAAGATTGCATTGTTCAGTTATAAGATGAGCTATATTTCATAGAGTTTGAATTGGGCAAATTTGTATATTTTTTGGGACATTTAGGTTAATTAAAGCAATTTCATACACATCACATATGGAATATTCAAATTCAAAATCTCTTAGTTGATTGCCAAAGTTTATAACCAACAGACCAAAGAGAATTGCATAGCAAATTTGTATAATATGATTGTGCATGCACGTGTATGTGTTTAGACAATATAGAGTGAACTATTTTGTATTTTTCAAGGTAATTAATCCAGCACCCCTCTTTATGAAATGCTTCAAAAACAAGTACATAAATAACTAATATATCTTCTATTGAATTCATGAGTATGGTTTATATCCATCACTCAGGCATTATTTGAGGTAGCTTTTTTACAGCTTTTTAAATTAACTTTTTAATACAAAAATATCTTGAATTCAAAATTTATGTACTAGAAAGCTAATTTAAAAAAAAAAACAGTAATTTTTTTTAACCAAAAGAAAATTCTATTAGAAAAGAGTAACAATACACCACAAGGTCAAAAGTTGGCCACATAGAGCAAGATTACAGCCAGAGAAAATACAACACACGACAGAGCCAACCAAACTAAACAAAAAGAACACAACAACTCCAAAAGCAGCTCGTTACCTGGCTGCTAGGCTTGGGCTATCCAAGGAAGAAAAGAAGATAGCATCAAAAGTTTACTAGCGCAATCTATTCTCAAAAATCAAAATCAACCAAAGTCCACCTAGATTGCGAACCAAGCCATGGCTGTCTGAGGTACATGCAGGAAACCTACTTCATCATTGACCTAACGCAATACCATCGTAACAAATGAAACCACAACAAAAACGCTTACACCATCCACCCGAATAAAAACTCACCAAAATAGGGAAATAAACAAAATAATAGAGACACAGAACAAAACCTCTAAAAAAATATCAATAAAATTACCATCAGGTCATCACAGCCGACAGAACAGAGAATACCACCCCCAAACTGCCCAAGAGAAAGAGCCTGCTGCACCAATCCGATGTCTAGACTCATTTCTTTTTACCTCTGCGCTTTTTATGCTTGCCACTATTTTTAAAAGAATCCAACATCCGCAATTTGAAGGAGACTAAGTTCAAAATTATCCAAATCCTCAAAATTTTTTCCATTTATTTCTTTTTAGCTTCAGAAGTTACAAGTGCCTGTATAAGTTTTTTTATCCTTACAAAAAAGTTATATTTAGGGTCGATCTCTTCCCTAAACCCTAAATATCAACAAAATCCTAATATTTTCACTATTCTACTGATCTTATATACATCACATACAAACTCCTATCTGCATAACAATATTTACGAACTCAACACTCGCAAGGAAAGGTCAAAGATCAGCAGCATACACAATCCTCATCAACTTCTTCAATTGTACTCAACGCCTTCGATCTCTTGGACCTAACCCCCACCACTTTCTTATATTTCTTCTTCGTCTCTATTGTCTTCTCAGCCAATTTCAATTCAAAATTTCGTCTACCACTAATACCAAGCTCAACATCCAAAATCTCTGTCACCGGCGACACCCTTATGCCCCTTCTCCCCTGCATCTTTGCTGCTTGCTTCATGGCCGTGCTTGCCCGAATCGCTAGAGCTGCTACATTAGCAGCGCTTAAGAGTTGATTGAGCTCCGCCACTGGAAGGAGAAAATATATTTGCCCCGACACTAGCTCCTCATCCGGTGCCATCGCAGGCGGATAGGCGTCAAAATAAAGCTTGTCGGAGTTGCAGAGCATGTATGTTTTTCCGACCGCCGTGATAACCTCGGAGGTGCGAATACCACTGGTATACTCAAGGAGAGAACCGTCAGTTGCTACGACCATTGCCTTTGATGGAAAAAACGAGTTTTTGTCATTGACGGCGGTGAGAACCGTTGAGAAGGAGCAGCCCATCAGGATTTAATAAATGAAAGGAGGAGAGAAAAGATGAGGAAATGGAGATAGCTTGGATTGGGTTTTATACAGGAAGGAGAGAGGAAGATATGGGGAGGAAAGTTAAGCAATGACGTGGAGCTTACAGCAAAGAGAGGAAGGTTTATTCAAAATGGAGAAAAAGGGCTATAGAAATAGCTATAAAATATATTGAAAAAGATATTTGAATTTGTTTTATTTTAAATTAAAATCACACTGCCACATATGGAGCTGAGACCATTAGATTTTGGTTGTTTTCTTTGTTCTTTTGCTTGAATTTTGTTGACCTATTTGCCTGTAAACCTTATTTGTTGTTTGCCATAGGTTATAGCATTCAAGACTTCTGAAAATATTGAATATTTCAACAATTTTTTACTCATCAATCTTTGAGCTGATTTCGGATCGAGTTTGGAAACTTATCGAGCTTTTAGAAGATCAGCTCGAAATATATATCACACTAATATTTCATATATTATGCATCAGTGAGTATAATATTTGACTTAGTTTTGTTTGAGACGACTTTCTTACTACTTCTTAAAGTGATTTTAATTTTTATACTTAAAAACTACTTTAGGAAGCAATAAGAAAGCCATCCTAAACAAAATCTTAGAATTTGTCCTGAAAGATTGAAAATGAATCGAAAATGGATTGATTTTTGAATCGAATAGAACTTAAATCAAAGAATTGGTCATGTTCAGATCAAGTTAAGATCGGAATGAGCCAAATTTTTATTATTCTTGACTCAGCTTGACATAGGATAAAAGGAATTTGAGCAGATTGAAAGAGAGTATTCAATTTGGATATCCACAAGGACTTTGTAAATAAACATTTAAGTATTGTTTGGAATAGCTTTTTTACTATTTATTCAAGTATATAGAAGTTTTTTTAATTTGATATTTTTATATTAAAAAGCTGCTTTAGAAATCAGTAAAAAAATTATCGTAATTGAAGTCTTAGGCCTCGTTTGGGACGGCTTTCTTACTGCTTCTTAAAAAAGTATTTTAGTACAAAAATTTTAGGAAGCAATAAAAAAGCCGCACCAAATGAAGCCTTAATTGAACAAATTCCAAGTTTTGATGGGCATAGCGCTTAGCAGCTATGGCATCGGCCGCCTGAATCAGGTGAAGAATGGATCAGAACAGCAAACAGCGGACTAGTTCAATTCAATATCAGACTTCTGTCATTCACTAATTCTCTCCGCATAAAATAATTAAAACTCACTTTCTTATTTGCCTTATTAAAAAAAATACAAAAATTCTCCCCAACCAAAATAAGCCAGAGAAAAATAGTTTCTATTCTATGATTTTGACAATTTTATTTGCTTTCCTCCACCCTCAATTCCTTCAAACAAACCAAATATTGTTAAAGTATATGAATGCAAATAAATAATTCATTTTTGGGAACAATTTACTATTTCATAGAGTAAATTTTTAGAATAAATTTTTTTAAAACACTAAAAAAGTTGTCCTAAATGAAGCCTTAGGATCTATTTGAAATGACTGTAGTTTTTTTATAAAGTTGATGGTAAATTTATTGTGAAAAAATGTAACTTTTTAAAAGTTAATGTAAAAAATTGCTTTCTAGTAGGGGTGTCAATATTGGACCCGATCCGAAAACTCGGCCAAAACCTGACCAAAAAATTTCAGAGGTTGAAACGAACCCGAAATGGGTCGGACAGGTCGGGTTTGGGTTAAACAATTCGACCTGTTTCAAAAATCAGGTCTAGTTCAGGTTGCCCCGTTGGCCCGAAATTGAACCGTTTATACCCGAAACCCCATTTTTTCTCGACAACCCGTTTTCACAAATTTTTGACCCGAAAAGCGATGATTGACCCATTTTTGGACCAGAAAACTAGCAATTTTTTGTCCGTCCCAGGTCGGGTTGACCCGGACTCGAAGCAGGTCAGATTTGGGTTTGGAAAACCAACACATTTGTAAAAACGGGTCGGGTTCGGGTTGACACGAAATGTGCCGAGTCAAATTCGGATTCGACCCGTGGTCTGAAATTGACACCCCTACTTTCTAGTTTAATTTTTTTAAAATTAAAAAAAAAACAAATAAAAATTTGGATTGATAAGATGTTTATAAAGTCGCAGGTTACTTCATTATAATAAATGTGTCATTCAACACGTGTCAAAGATGTTTAGAAATTTGAATTGGTGGGCGTGCACGGTTGGGAACCCCTCATCCCGAGTTCGATTACCTCGAGCCGCAGTCTCCCCTTCAGTGAGCGCCCCAAAACGCCAGCTGTGAATAAAGTGGCGTGGGTGAACCGATAGATCGGCCGGTATTTAAGGACCCCCAAGCGCACTTGTGTATGCCTAGCGTAACATAGGACGGGTCCTCGTCACAAAAAAAAAAAAAAAAAAAAAAAAAAAAAAAAAACAGGTGTCAAGTCATCGCTGCGTTGAAATAAAATTTAAAAGAAAAGTTACGATAATGGCAGAATGGTTTCTTTCTTCATCCTCCACCTGAACCAGATGAAGACTGGATCGGATCAACTAATTGTGGACGCGTATGGCTCATCAATTCTCTCCTCATAGAATTGAAAACAAATTTCTATTCAGTGCTTTCTACAATAATTTTTGTTTGCTTTTCTCAGTCTCAATTCCTTCAAACCAAAGTTAGTAAAACTATTTCTAAATTTCTGGCATCTTGTCAATACAAAATATCACTTCCAAGATCACTTATCTTGGAATTCCTTTGTCTTTCCACAGGCTTAAGTTTGAAGACTTTATTTCTTTAGTGGACAGTATCAACAAAAAAATGAATGGTTGGAAGGCCAATCTGTTATCTTTCGCTGGGAGACTTCAATATCTCAAATTCACTATTCAGAATACTATAGGCTATTGAATTCGAGGTGCTATCTTGCCTAAAACTATTTCTAAATTTCTGAAAAAAGCTAGCTCTCGTTTCCTATTTTTTGGGGAGTCTACTCAGGAAAGAAAGCTGCACATGGTTGCTTGGGATGTTATCTGCCGACCTAAGAACAAAGGGGGCCTGGGAGTTCCTTCCTTCAATGCTTTACAATTTGGTTTTAACTGCTCTATCATTTTTAGAATGTACAACTCTACTTCTTCTCTATCGGCCTGGTTGCTTAGTAGATACTTCTCTCCCTGGCGTAAGCCTTCCAACACTGCAACAAAATTATGGAAATCTATTAGTAATACTGCTTTTCTTGCAAAATCTTGCTTTTGCTTCAGAATTACAAAAAAAGCTCATATATCTCTTCTTTGGGACCACTGGTGCTACAACCTCACTCTTGAGGAATTTTTGGGAAATATTGTCTACTATCCTAATTGTGTTATAGGATCATTTTTTAGGGAAGATCATTGTGTTCTTCCTGAATTCTTGCCTGTGCAAATCAAAAATCTTTTTCAGGCTGTCACTCTTGTTGAGGAACCCTGTTTGCTTTGGAAGAATAAATCTAACTCTAAATTTAAAGATTATATAGAGGAGTTTTACCATGATCTTCAAAACTGCAATTGGCACAAAGCTGTTTGGCACAAAAGAAATTGCCTAAAGCATAATGTATATGTGTGAATGGCTCTTGTTGGGGGACTTAAAACTGCGGATGCTCTTCTTGTTAGGCAAATTATGGTGCCTAGTAAATGCAATCTATGCCATATTTTTGAAGAATCGGTTTCTCATCTGTTTTATGAATGCTCATACTCTTTCTCTGTGTTAAATGAGCTTATTCCTGCTACTGTGGACCTGTTTTTTAGACCATCTCTGTTACAACTTTTTGCTTGGGTTAATGCTACTTACAAAGGCAAGGCATCGGTTCAAAATTTTTACAAACTTATGATTTGCTTCACCACTTATTTCATATGGAAGGAAAGGAATTCTAGGAGATTTGGGGATAACCCATTTCTAGAAATGCTTTAATTAGTTGTGTCTTCTGGATCTGTGATTTGGAATTCTGTTGGTTGCTGCTACGGTGCTGCTGGTATTACATCTCTGTGCTGGAATATATTGGGTCCCTCTGTCCCTACGATGTGCTGTGGCTGGACAATGATGAAGCTCCCTTTTGCTAGACCCTTGGACGGCCTTGGGGCAACCAGGGATCCGGCAAAATATTTCTACTCTATTTCTTGAGTCCAGTCGGTTTTAGCTTGGGAGCTGGATTTGCTTTTCTCTATGCAGGCTTGGGGGATTTCTGGAGCTGGAGTTGTTCTTATTGTTCTTCTTCTACTATTCTTGCTGGAGCTGCTGCAAGGAGGCAAGGAATCATGGATTCAAGTTCTCATTATGTGCCTACTGCCACTTTTTTGGCTCTTATACTATTTTTTTGTAATGATGGGTGGTATAGTTGGGGTTTCTTTTCTATTTTGTCCTTCATAAGTTTTTGTTCTTGTTTATGATGGAGTTTTACTTGTAATCTTTTTCTTACCTGTAATCTTGTTTTCTTATAGTAATATATGGGCTTAGGCCCCAAATTTCCAAAAAAAAAGTTAGTAAAACAACACCAACGTAAATTAAGGGTCTGTTTGGCATTGGCGGAGCTAGAAATTTTATTCAAACGGGACCTAAATCAAAATAATTTTGTTTACTGTCTTATTTGAAAGGGTAGAATATGTTAAAATAGTTTTGTTTGCCGTCTCATTACTAGATTTATGAGAAGAATGCAAATAACATGACCCTTAGAGCTTAGAAGATATAAACATCTGCCAGAGACAATCTTTGTTTGGGGGCAAGAGAGGAGCGAAAGGGAAAATGAAAGCCATGAGTCGTGAGAGAGAAGCAAAGGGGAAAAAGAACTATTGATGCTTTTCATGTGTTCAATAAAAAAAATGTTAGTGGCTTCTTTGGATTATTAAATACTTTTAAAAGAAATAATTACAAAAAAATAGAGCAAATTTTCTCGTTGGCAAACTTGTTGCTCTGTTAAGCTATTAAAATAATCAGCTTTAAGCCCCTTAAGACTTTCAATTTTAGCTTTAGCCAAATCCTTTAGAGGAGATATCAACAATGAAAATCTCTTTTTATCATTCCGTCCATTATGGAAAGTCATTTCTCCCTCTTTCTTTCAATATTTTACCCCATTAGTCTTTCTCTCTTACAGTTGAACCATTACATGGTCTGAATAGAAGGTGGATTGAAGACTTGAAATGGAAAAAGTCTATAATAAATAAAATGAAAGGTGACAAGCCTGGTATTTTCTAGAATAAATTGAGATTTTAGATCTTAAGATTGTTAAAAAGATTGAAACAAATTCTACCGTGGATGGAACAGGCTTGAATTGAATAAGATGAACCATATTTCATAGAATTTGAATTGGACAAATTTGTATTTTTAAAGACATTTATGTCAATTAAGACAAATTCATACACACCACATATGCAATATTCAAACCCAAGTTCTCTTAGTTGATAGCCAAAATTAGAAACCGGAAGATCAAAAAGAGTTGCATAGCATATTTGTATAATATGATTGTGTGTGCGCGTGTATGTGTTTAGACCATATAGAATGAACTATTTTGCTTTTTTCAAGGTAATGCAGTGCCCCTCTATGAAATGTTTCAAAAAAAGTGCATAAATAACTAATATACCTTATACGAATTCATGAGTATGATATATAACCATTACTCGGGCTTTATGGGATAACTTTCTTACTATTTTCTAAAGTAGCTTTCTGATACGAAAATTTTTTAAATTACAAATTTTTGTATTAGAAAGCTTATTTAAAAAACAATAATTTTTTTCAAATGAAGCCTTAATATGATACTTGCTTTTGTTATCATCGTCGCAATGCATCTTTGTGAAGCCCACAATCACCTTAAATAGGGGCGAAACCAGCCTTTCATTTCAGGGTGGGCAAATTTTGGATATGCATGTATTAATATTTATAAAAATAAAACAAGAACATAATTCAAAGCAAAATCATTATGATTGATAAATTAAAAATTATTATAAGCATAATAATTTATTTTACATTTTCTGATAATGTTGTATTATAACTTCATTGGAAATCAAATTAAATACATCATTTTTAATATAAGGCACCAGACAGTTGTTGAGTCAATCATCACCCATCCTACGACGTAGTCGATGATTGACAATTCTCATTGCAGAAAATGCTATTTCCACTATAGGAGTAGCAACTGATAAATTTAATGCTAAAATAAAGAGTCTTTAAACTAGCGGACACATATCATCTTTCTTAAGCTTAATAATTTGTTTTGAAAGATCGACAATATTATTTAGAGAGGAGAACTCAGCACTGATGTGCATATAAATAATATAAGTTGATAATTGACTTTTAAGAGCCATAATATCAAATGTAGAAAAATCTTTTGGATATAACTCTACTAAACATATCAATTTCCTCTCATCATAAACTTGGAAGGTATCAATTGAGTTTAGGCATGCCACACAAAGAAGCAACTCAGTGGTAGATTAAAAAAATGATTATTTATCTCTTGAAATTGCATGTCAACTACAATAAAGAATAACTCAACACGATAATGATGTATGTCTATTATTTCTTCACCTTTTTGTACTATTAGACGATGAATTTTATATGTTTTATTCATCTTTGGAACAATAACTTCAAAAACACTACAAAAATGAGAAACTTTATCTAGTAGAACAGTCCATCCACTCCCCCTTAGTACCTATTGCCGATGTTTAGATATTTGCACCAATTTCATTGCATTTTTAATGTCCTGATCTTTTCTTTGTAGCGATTTGCGATAACTCATTCGTAATCCCCAATATATCAATCATCAAATACATTGTGAAAATGAAATTAAAAGACTCCATCACATCAATCAAAGTGTCTGCTTCAACTGATTATTGATCATTTACCAATTCTTCTTTAATGATCTCAAGCACCTCGATTACTGAAGCATACATTCTTATGAGGCTAATTAAATTATAAAAATATGAACTCCATCTTATATCACTGGATATTTGTAAATTAGTCTTTTGATTTAAACCTCTACCGCTTATTAGATTGCTAGCTTTGAGATGTGAAAGAATATTTTTCATGCTGAATTGCTTTCATAGTATATGATCTCTTATAAGAAGCTCCAACAGTATTTATAATTCTTGAAGTAAACTCAAAAAGATGTTTCAATTATCAATGATTATTCACAACAGCTATTAAGCATAATTGCAGTTGAAGGGCGAAACAATGAATATAAAAAGCTTGAGGATTATCATTAAGAATGAGTTCCTTTAAACCATTAAATTTTTTACGCATATTAGATGCTCCATCATAACCTTGACCACGTATCTTATGTTAGCTCAATGAATGCTTTGGAAGCATTTCTTCTACTGCAGCTTTAAGTGTTACTACAGTTGTTGAAGAAACATGTTTAATACCAATAAATATTTCTATAACTTGCCCTTTTCTATCAACATATTTCACTGCTAATGCCAACTTCTCCTTCGTAGATACATCACACATTTCTTCTACATTTCATCAACATTTGTTGAAGAAACATGTTTATTTGAATCAGATGACTCATCATAATCATGAAATGACAAACCTTGCTTTAGAAGAAATCCAACATAGTAAACGACAACATACAACATGATCCGACATTCTTTTTTATTTTTATCATTTTTACTGAGCCATAAAGTAGGAACACTCTGTAATTTAAGATGTATTAAATCTTTGTTTTTCTATCTTGCTTTGTCGTGAGCACTATTATGTTCCCCGACATGAGCTAATAACTTTTCTTTCATCTTCTAATTCTTAAATCTTTCACCAACAAAACAATCACCACCACCCTGACTTATATTTGTCTGCTCCCGAGGTTTGAATATGTAACAGTATAAACAAAATGCAGTATCTTTGAGTACATTATACTCCAGCCAGCTTGGACATTCTTCAAACCATTTAGAATTAAACCCTCGAGCTATGTTTCCTAGTGTTGTTTGAGGGGAGTTATGATTTTTCGACTGTAAATGTCCCTTCACCAAATATGGTCGCCGAACTCTATCCCTATCATTCACATCATAACTCCATATAGAAGGTCGAATCTCAGGGTCAATAGGAAGATTATCAATGTCGACCTCAACACGTTCATTCCTTTTCAAATATCAATCCATATGTGAATAACTAAGCATAATAAAAATTAAATTAATCTACTGAAATTTAAATACAAAAAACATTAAGCAGGTTAAGCAAAAGATTTAACTATATTTTATGTTGCGATACATAATAACATAAATGCTGAAAATATAATTAAAGAACAATACACATAACCAAAAAACATAAAAAAATAATGCTGGACATACCTTGTGGATTACAAGTCGGCACACAGCCACACAGCAAAATAAGCATGAACTTTCAATGCAAGGAAATCGTTATTGCAACCCTCAAATAGTGAAACCCAATAGAACTTTGAATGCAATTGCATGCAAATCTGTGTAATAGGATTTAATTATTTAAAGTTCTCAAAATATATTTAATAAAAATAATGATTATTATGAACAAATATCGGGGGAAAAAAGAATGAATGACATTTAGACTTAACAAAATAATGAAATAATTTTGAGATTACCTCATTCGGTCAGGTTTATGGCTTCTTCTCCACGATCGCCAAAAGTCGAATAACTGCGCTACTTGGGGCTTGCGGCTCACGTTGCTCTGTTTTTTTTTTTTTTTTGGGCGAAATAGGGCAGCCGGGAAGAAAATATCTAAACTACCCTTAATTTTCAAAAAAAAATTTGAGGGTGTGCAATTGCCCCCTCATGGCATCGAGTAATTATTATGTTCGGACACCGAACGCATCCAGATATCAATAACAAAGCGCCACGTCACTTGGGTGCTCGGTATCAAGCACTCGGTATCGTTCGGTATTTGTCCGTATTTCTGATTTTTTGTCCGGACGTAATAACTTTCCCACGGCATCATAGGTCCGCCCCTGACCTTAAATACCAATATTCTAGATTGCATTAGTTTCATGTCAGCAAAATATAACTTGTGAGTTGAAAATGCCTTTAGTAATCTCTATAAGATTGTTGCCATTATATGTTTGCAACTTTCTCGCTTCAAATTCTACTTCACTTCCATTGTAATATTGTAAAAAAAAAAATTTTCCTAAGTTATAAAATAAAGAGAGGTTGAGAAGCAAGTTGAGTGTAGGGTAATTTGGTAGGACAAATGCGAGCCAATGAGGGTACATGCTTCTGGGACCCTCACATTTTGGTTTTATTTTGGACAGCTTTTTTACTGTTTATTAAAGTAGATTTTTAGTGCAAAAATTAATTTTTTTAGTAGAAAGCTGCTGTAAAAAGTAGCAAAAAAGTTGTCATAAATGAAGCCAAAATCACTCATGCTTCTAAGGGTCTATTTGGGACGGCTACAACTTTTTTTTTTTTGAGATAAAATCTTTTTTACTCCATTCAATAAAAGGGAAAGTACCATGGTCAAAGAGAAGATCAATTAATAATACAATGCTTTGTAGGCAGCCAACCAATAAAAAAAAAATCTAACAAAATCCACAAAACAAAAGGCTGCAAAATATCGTAGAAACAATGAACATTGCCAAAAGAACTCAAGAATGACAAATAATGCAATCTCCCAGCTACCACGGAGAGATCATCAATTGGAGGCAGCAAATTAAAAAGTGACCATAGGAGAACTAAGAACCAGCAATAGCGCACATGCCAATGACGACCCCTGATGATAAATGAACCATCAAGGTTGCCAGCAATCATGGTCAAGCCGGGGTTGTACAGAATGGAGCCTCATCATAGTCCAAAAATGCCAAAGCCAATCCAACCAAAACAACATAGCCCCCCCAACCAAAACCTCATCATGGTCAACCGCCAAAACTACAACTTTTTGTTAAGGTGGCAGTAAAATTAAGCTTCATTTGAGACGGTCCTTTTATTGCTTTGTAAAATTACTTTTGAGTACAAAAATCTCTTGAAAGTAAGAAAAAAATAGTGGTCTAAAGTTGGAAGTTTTATTTGGTCCGGTGACTCCGGTCGACCGAATTAAAGAAACATTCGGTCGCAAGCAAAATCCCGCTGTACCGAGGTGTACCAAGTTTTTCGAAAAAAACTCGGTACACCTCGGTATAGCGGGATTTTGCCTGCGACCGGATGTTTCTCTGCATCCGGTCGGAGGACGTAATAATTGTTCCTAAAGTTGACCCAAATGAAGTCTTATTTTTTAGAAAATATTTTTTTTTTTAACAAAACAGAAATATCATTCATAATAAAAGGTTACAGCATATGCCCAAAAAAGCACAAAGTAAAGAGCCCAAAAAAAGTTACAAATAAAATACATTGTCAAATAAAAAACACTCTCATAAACGAAATAACCCAAACAGGGAAAAAAGAGGGGAATAACGGAGCAAGAGCGGACTCAGGCCGCCACCTGGTTGCCAGGCTTGGGCCGTCCAGTCGTCAGTAAGGTTGCATCCAAGCCTAGGCCATCCGAGGGGCCTCATCATAGTCCTCCAAAAGCCAAGCCAAGCCAAATCGAAAGCAAAACCAATAAAAAAATCATTTCTTAATGGAATTCCTCTTTTTATGTTTTCCACTCTTTTTGCTAAAACCTTCGTCATCAATTTGAATGATATTCAAGTCGTAATTTTCCTGCGAATCCAGACCTTCCCCAAATAAACTTCCATCATCATCTGAGTTGTTGTCAAGTATCCGCTCAGCATGCAACACCACACTATCCCTAGAAAGGTGATATTGCAATTGCTCCCTAGAGACAATAGTTATTGGCACAGAAAAAAGAGGGTCTGCAATACTTTTAGACAAGGGATCGTCACCCTCAGATAATGGCCAAGTAACCAAAATGTCAGGACCATCATCACCCAATACTACATCCCGCTGAACCACACCGGCAGCATCAAGCAAATCATAACAGATCGAAGGAACAACAACCATCTCTGTAACAGTGTTACAGTCATTGCACAAGGGAACGCTAGGCTCGGTACTAACCACCCCCTCCGGTGGAAAAATCATACTATTTTCAAATTTATCTCCCTCACTGAGATCATCCACCACATCCAATTCCTGAAGGGCAGACAAACCCCCCAATTGATAGTCACTAACCTCAACACCACCTAAAACTTGCTTTGGCGGCCCTTCAGAGACTTCAACCACAAGAGGAGAAACATAAGATTGAATAGGAGCAGGTAAAACAGAGGACAGACACACCGGCGATAAAACACAAGGAGAAGGATCAGTAATAGGACACAGAGAAGTAAGAGCAGAGGCCCCAACATCCTTAACATTACCCTCACCACATAAAGGCACAGACGGGGCAGCAGGCTTTGCTTCATCCAAAGGTCGACATTCACCAACAGAGTGCCCAAGAAGTTTACACTTGGAACAAAAGCTAGGAAATTGTTCCATAGCAACAGATTGGAAATACCCAAAATTCTCTGGACCTAACCAAATTTTGTCCGCAAATTTCGTAGTAATATCAATTTCCACCAGCACCCGTGCAACAGACAGACAGGATCCAACCGCAGTTGCAGTGTCTACCTTCAACGGGTTACCAAATAAAAGGCCCAAAGCATGCAAGATACGTGGAGAGAAGAAATGGGGATGCAAATTAGGGAAGGAAATCCAAATCGGGACAATGGGAGATTCATCCCCATTGTCACCATAAGGTGACCATTTTGTCACCTTCATGAAGCAATTGAAGACCAGATAAGATCGATGGAAGAACACTCGACTATAATCAAGATCGTTAACCAGCTTAATAAGGACATGCGAAGAATCCAACACAGTCACAGAAAAAGATCCATTTAACCGCAGATTGAAAAAAAACTTACGAATCAAAGCAAGCGGCGGACGCCGGTTAGGAAAAAAACCTACCAGTGAAAACTTAAAAGGTTCGGCAAGAGCGAAAAATTCCTCATCCGACATCAACAGAGCAGGAACTCCATGGAAAGAAGACCGAATAAGATCCGGAAACTTACCATGAGACAATCCCGCTAAAGCTTCTACAAAAGAACGAGACCTAGCCGCCCCGTCCAGAAACCCCGGGTCGGAAGCACCACACGCTGCCATAACAGAAAATTTAAAAAGAGAGAACGAAAGGGAAGACACCGCAACCGGCGCTAGGGCAAAGCCCTAGCACAGCGCCTCTCCCGCTCTCTCATCTCTTTCACAGCGACTATTTTTTTTTGTTTTTGAGAAAATAAATTAATAAAAAAATTACTATAATAAGCATCTTCCTAGCACAAAAAATTATTGAAAAAAGTGAGAATTATAAAATGAGATTCAGAGTGCCTTGCCATATAAGAAAATATCCATTTTATTGGAGTGAATCTTGGGACTAAAATTTTATAAAATTGAAAGATTGTAATACCTTAAATTTATAATTAATTTTGTTTCATCTTTATAAAAAAAAAAAAAAAGAGAAAAGCAAGCACATTACTTTATATATAAAAAATTATGCTAGTTTTCTTTTATATATAAGCTTTATTAAAAAATAGTTTGGAAATATTTTAATAATGAAATGACTCTATAAATATTCTTTTGTTTATGAAACTTGAGGAGAGTGACAAAAAAATTTATAAATGATAATTATTTGCCAATTAAAATTTTGTTATTATCATTTTTATGCTTAATATAAGTATTATGCAAGAGATAAAATAATTCCTTTTAAGTACTAGAAGGTCAACTAATTTAAATTAGAATATTTAATAGGCTTTAATAAATATTTATGCATAAATTAAAAAGTTGTATTACTAACTATAAAATGTTTTTATAAAATTAAAACTGCATTTATACTTAAGAAGCTAAAAAAATGTAAACTTTGCAATAATTTCATATAGATTTATATACGAAATTAGTTTATAAATTTTTTCATTATTTAATATTATTAATAAATGTAGATTTATTTTCACATTAAGAATAAGAAGAATGTGGCAAGGAATTTAAAGCTAGAATTTATGCTTAAATGTTCTACATGATTTATGCATGAATTTTAATTATTATTTTAAAGTTTTGATAGAATTTTGTTGGCTATTTAGCATTACTGCATGCGTCGATAAATAATATATGATGAGGATCAAAAGTATTATACTCTACATGATCACTATAAAATTGCGTAATCGGGATATTGACGCCATTTTTCGCTCGTGAGGCCAAGGCGTAATCGAAAATCAAACACGAATTTGCGTAACATAAAATGATTAATTTTTTATACAATAAGTAAATTAATATAAAACATAAAAAAACACAATATATGAAAGTGAAATCAAAATAATCACAATAAGAGGAGTACGAGCTATTTCACCTGCCAATAAAACCTAAACTCACCACGAAGAAAGAAGAGCTTCAGAGATCAGCAAATCGCACCAGGAGAACTCCCAGCCCAACTGCGCGTAGAAGAGAACTCCAAGCAAGAGGTGAGAGCAACTCTCGGTGGAAGGAAGCTTTGACGCCTAGTCTAACTAGAACGAAGCAGAGAAATTGTCGCTCAAAGAAGGCGACAAGAAACGCCTCTTGTTTCGAAAATGACAGAAGAACGCAAGGGGTTTGAAACCGAATAGATAACATTGTATAGCCGATTTTTTTTTAGAGGCGGACTCCTCTAAATATCAGCGAGGTGCACGCTCATCATTCCTGCTCTCATTGCGTAAGCGTTTGAGGTTTAAAAGAATCGAAATATGGCGATGAAGGATCTTTATTGCGTAATTTTAACGAATTGATTTATTGAACAGTTTCTTTTAATGTGATGTTTTTTGTTAATTGTTACTATTGAACAGTTTCTTTTAATGTTATAAACTGTTGTGAAACTGTTGTGAATTTGTTATAAAATGTTGATCTGTTGAAATGTTACTATTGAAATGTTGTGTAATTGATATTTGTATAGTTTTGCAGGTGTGGAAATTTGATTGTTGGCTGGGAAGGCAATTTTTTTTGGAAATGCTACAGGTTTCCGGCGGATTTTACGTCGGAACTTCGCCAAAAAGGACGATACAATGAATTGTATCGAGCGTATCGACGCCTTCATTTTGTCGGAAACTACCGGCGCACGTTCCGGCGCTATGTCCGCCGCTTATTTCCGGCGAAGACTTTGCGCCGCAAACAAAACCGTGGGTTGTCTACGACGAACTTGTACCGGCGGAGGATACGATGAAAACTTACCAGCGCATATGGTGCCGGAATTTATCGGTTGGGAGTCGTCGGCACCAATCCAATTTTTTGCGCCGGTAATGCGTCGGAAAGTTTTTCCGGCGCAATAGATTTGTCGAAAAAAATTTATTGACGCGACCTAAACCGGCGTAGGAATTTCCGCCGAAACGTGCGCCGGAAACTTATATTTCCATCAGATTTCTGTGTGTTCCGGTAATGACGGGTTTTCCTGTAGTGTAAAATAACCTATTATTAATTAGGAAAGTTTCCTATTTGAATTCAAATTAATATTTGAATTTAAAGCACTTTCCGTATTGATAAAACTATTTTAGGAAAGACCATAATTATCTAAAAATCTGAAATTAAATCAAAGATTTGATTTCAATCATCATTTAAATTAAAGGGCTCACATACATTGAATCTAGACACTCCCTCCTCTCCTCATATAACCGGCCCCTCCCTTTGGCTTTTCACTCTCCAATTAATCCTTAATCCTAATTAAACTGCCCCCTTAATTCCCTGCTAAGTTGCCGGACCCTATAGCCCAATTTGGGATAATTTGGAATTTAAATTATTCTCTTTTCCTTCCTTTGAAAATTCTGAAATAAAATTCAACATTTCTAAAGTTCTTCACCCCACCTCCCTAGCTCTAAACCCTAGCTATCCCCTCCCTTTCCCTCTCTACCCGAGATCTCCCACTGCCAGCTCCTCCCCTCCCTTCTCCCTTCACAAATCGTTGGCTCCTCCAAGGATCCCAATAGAGAAGTCTCTCATATTCATGTATTGTCGATCTTGAAGTCGACCACGGATTCGCTTACGATTCTCAAGGACAAATTGATATCCTTCAGTCGCCATTCTTCGATCTCGACAGGGAGTTTGAAGATTTCGTAGAAGACTACGTCGACCGCATACTATTTTATCTAATCGAGACGATCGACGAACAACGACCATCTGGACAGTGGCAACTCGTCGGACGTCCACCTGCGCTTCCTTCTCTGGCTATCTTCCCGTGGATCAAGATCGTCGGCGTCCTAACTTTCTTGGTGGCATCGTTTGGATTGCTAAAAATCTCTCTCCGCTAAAGCCTCTCATAGAGTGTGAGTGACAAAGGAAACTCTAGGTGAAAAGCTCTAAATATTAACATGTGGATTCTTATTACAGCACATTTAAGTTTTATTGTATTTTTTTATATTATTTTAAGTTGTTTTTTTATCAAGTTCGAGCCGGCTCGTGAGCCTCGGCTGTCCGGGTAGCCTTCAAGCGAGTTGTCCTCGTAGGCGTCATCCGCATCGAGCTTGCCATACGAGAAGACGTTGAAAATAAAATATATTTTTGTCATATTGGCAGAAGAGAAGAGCTTATATAATTAATGAGATTTAAAAAAAAGTAAAAGCAAGCTGTAGCTTTTTACCTTTCCCCAAAAAAAGTAAAAACAAGCTCAGCAGTTTTCATTAGTTAGATTCAAATAAAAATAACATTATATATTATTTTATGGTAGGAAATACCGAATTGCTGGTTGAGTTTTTTGGAATTCCTTCATCATTTTGAATTGCCGCCTTCGGTCATTTATATATATATAATTCAAATAATCAATCGAGCTCGTTTAGCAAACGAGCTCGAGTTTAAGCTCGAGCTCGAGCTCGCGGCTCGATAAGCTCGGCTCACGAGCTCGTTATTGAGTCGAGTTCGAGCCTGCTCGGCTCACTTAAACCCCTAGACATTTCTAAAATCATAATATCTCATAATTATGTTACTCTTATCAAATGATTGATCATGCAATAAAGTGATGTATTACATTTTATAACATTATCATATAAAGTTCATATGCTATAAAAATGAGATAATATGATTTATATAGAATGATTGTATGTGCATGTTGAAAGATGGAGCTCGCCCCCTAATAGTACTAGTTTGTGATGCTGTACCTGTGCACGTTAAAAAGAAAATATTATGGAAAAGAAAAATGAAATGGAAATTGTAAAGGAGTATCTTCATTGCTATTAAATTAGATGGTGGCTCATGTGACGGTTATACTATATATAAAAATGAGAAATATATATCTACATATATGATGAATGGAGATTGAATATGATGAATATGAAATGTTGTGCATTTATGATTTATGCATAACACGATCATATTTGGTTGGAGGATCTTTATAGGATAAGGAATAAGTGGTCAACAACCTTCAATAATGATTGTTTTAGTATGGGCATTCTATCCACACAGCGTAGCAAGTCTACTAATAATGTATGTCATGGCCTTTCTAAGCCCACAAGTTCTATAAATGATTGTTTTCTGGGTTTAGAGAAGATGATGAGGAATTGGCGCCGGAATGAACAGGATAAGAATTATAGATGCAGCCAGTTCGAAATAGAACCTGTAATAAAAAACTGCTCAATATTAAAGCAAGCTGCTCAATTTTATTCAAATAAATTATATTCGTTTTTTGAACAAGAATTTTTACAAGGTGTGGGTATAATGAGTGTAGAGCTTGTGTCATGTGATTCTTCAAAAAATTTTGTCTATTGCACAAAGAAAAATGATTATTCTAAACCATGGGTTGTTGATTTTGATGCGCATAATAGTAACATTCAATGCTCCTGTAGGAAGTTTGAAACTATGGATTTATTGTGTTCTCACTACATAATAGTTTTGAGGCAGATGGTTATTAGGAAAATTCCCGAGAAGTACCTACTGTTGCGATGGTCAACACGAGCTCGAAAAGATATATATTCTGGTCAAAATTTGAAAGTATCTTCTCAGAATAATTCTGAAGCTAGTAGAAGATTCATATTCAGAAATCATATCAGTAAGTTTGCATATGAAATGAGCACATGAGCGCAGCTGAATGAGAAGGCTGAACAATACATGTTGGTTACGATGAAGGATATGTCTGAAAATCTTGATTTGATTGTTTATAGGAAGAGAAAGAACAACAAGTTTATACAGGGTGGCAGTGCAAAATTGAAAGATCCTCTAAAGCATAGGTCTAAAGGCATATCCAATGCTAGGCTAAAAACCCATTGGGAAAAGATACCAAAGAGTATGATTTTACTTCATAACTAATTTATTTAGTGCCTATTATGACATATTGTTATTAAAATTTTTAACAGGGAAACCACCAAGGAAGAAAAACACAACAAAAAATTCTACTCCTTCAAATCAGTGTAATTTCATAAGCATACCTGAATGCTTAACCGAGGAATTCATAAATGGCGTACACTCAAATCAGCCAACAGCTAAGCAGTGTAGTTTCACAAGCATACCCGAATGCTTAAGCGAGGAATTCATAAATTTTGTACACTCCAGTCAGCCATCAGCTAAGCTGTGTAATTCCACAAGCATGCCCGAGTGCTTCATCGAGGAATTCATATCTAGTGTACCGTCCAGTCAGGCATCAGTAAAGCAGTTCACAAGCATACCCAGTTAGTGCTTTGAAAGTTTCACCAAGAAATTCAGAGACAGGGTACCGTCCAGTCAGCCATCAGTAAAGCGAGTAAAGCATTGTAATTTCACAAGCATACACAAATGCTTCACCAAGGAATACATAAAAGGTGTACCATCCAATAAGCCATCAGCTAGGTACCTGAAGATGATGATGGATATCATTAAATAAAAAAATTAAATGTAATAAGAATATTTCTGAGCTGATAGTTAATTTAGATACTTGGATATGAGTATTGTATGCATACCATGTCGTACACCATGCGTATGAATTTGTATAATTAACTTTAGAGATATTTCTTTTGAAGTATTTCACAATCATTACTATGATCCTAAAAATCAAGACATTTGAGTTGCGTATGGAATGCGTATAACATGCGTCCGGGATGCGTACATATTACGTATAGAATACGCATTATCTCAAACCAAGAAAAATCATCATTGGAGGACAAGAAATCTTTTTTCAATTTCTAAAACTCAAAATTTAATATTTTCTCTATCTATTATAGACAAGCCGAAGTACTTGAAACTAACCTCATGCTCCCTATGACTCTATGGAATGCTAAACCTTTTAAACATAGTCCTACTCTCTAGAACTATAACCTATATAGCATAAGGCTCTAGACACATATTATGTTCACTTAATAAAAATTTTATAATAATTGCTATGATCCTAAAATATGTATTTAAATGATTAATAATGAAGAAAATTATTAATACTTTTTTTTTCTTCCTATATAGAGTTATTTCTAAAATCCAAGACATCTGATTGCGTATGGAATGCATATGACATGCGTCCGTGATGCGTATGTATTGCGTACAAAATGCGCATTGAGCCAAGCCAAGAAAAATCATCTTTAGAGGACAGGGAATCTTTTTCAATTGTTAAAACTCAAAATTTAATGTTTCCTTAATCTATTGTAAATGAGCCAAAGTACTTGAAACTGACCTCATGCTCCCTATGACTCTATGGAATGCTAAACCCTTTAAGTATAGTCCTACTCTCTAGAACTATAACTTACATAGCATATAAGGCTCTAGACATATACTATGTTCACTTAATAAAAATTTTATAATCATTATTATGATCCTAAAATATGTATTTAAATGATTAATAATGAAGGAAATTATTAATACTTTTTTTCTTCTTCCTATATCGAGTTATTTCTAAAATCCAAGACATCTGAGTTGCATATGGAATGCGTATGACATGCGTCCGTGATGCGTATGTATTGCGTACAGAATGCGCATTGAGCCAAGCCAAGAAAAATCATCTTTATAGGACAATGAATCTTTTTCAATTGTTAAAACTCAAAATTTGATGTTTCCTCAATCTATTATAAACGAGTCGAAGTACTTGAAACCGACCTCATGCTCCCTATGACTCTATGGAATGCTAAACCATTTAAGCATAACCCTACTCAACGAGTGGGGGTTTGAATGTGAGAATGATGGCTTGATGGATATTTTTGGATGCCCAGAAGATTAGCTTCTTCCTGGGTAACTCCCTGGAGGTTAAAAAAAAATCTGTGAAAAATTAATTTGTTAGTAAATTCCTATTCCTAACTATCTTTAAGAGGTATTTAATGAAATTAACAAATAAATCTGCATACGTACATATTTTTTCTTTAAATTAATAAATAATTTAGTAGTCTTCTCTGTATTATATGTAATGTCATTGGCCCATCGAAGGAAACAGTACCTTTTATCAAGGTACTTAGGATGATGAATGGAAGTGTGCTCCATGAATCAAACCTGCATAAGATCAAAGTTAATTTTAGCAAATGAATTAGTCAAATTAAATATTAAATTAAAATGATCTTAACACTCACAATTAGCAGAGGCACAAAATCATTGACGTAACAAGCTGACTTGTTATTTGAAATCTTGGTAGATACATTATTAAACTCTTCAATCAAGCATTTCCAAATCGATAATGCCCAATTAATTGATGAAAACTAATCTATATTATTTGAGATTGTTTGTAGCAACCTAGGAATTTTGAAGTTGCTTTATTAGAAAAATTAATTTGAACATAACTACATAATAAATGTTTTGAACATAGTCTCTAGGGGGTTATGTCTAGTCAACTCTAACATTTCCAACTTTATATCCTTTGAGATGATGGTTGTAGTAGGCAAGGTAAGCCAGGTAATCTCTTCACCTCTGTTTGGAAGATCAGTAAAGAGG
This sequence comes from Dendrobium catenatum, assembly GCF_001605985.2. Lineage (NCBI taxonomy): Eukaryota > Viridiplantae > Streptophyta > Magnoliopsida > Asparagales > Orchidaceae > Dendrobium > Dendrobium catenatum. The sequence goes on from NW_021319341.1 coordinate 1,002,527, forward strand.
GCCACTTAATTAGCTGTGAAAGGCATAACATGACCCTCTATAATAAACTTTGCTTTGGTATATTCCACATTGTCATCAGCTGGTAAATAAGTGAGCCGTTTTGCTCGAATCCAGGAAATTGAAGAAATTGGTAGATATTTAGGTTCTTCAATTTGTCTTCAACTTCATGAAGAATTATCTCGGAAAAAGTATCACATGTTGTTCTGAATGTTGAAACATAGCAACAATAAGAGATAGGACGAACGTAGATCTGTGTAAATTAAAAAAATAAATATTAAATTAAATAAATAGATGATACGCAAAAATTACGCATAAAATACGCATAAGATACGCATAATATACGTAATTTATACGCATATTATACGCATATTATATGAGATAAGACAGTACGCATACGGTACGTAGAATATATGCATAATATAAGCAGAAATCAAGAATTATTTACACTCAAATTAATCAGAAGGCAAGAAATAACTAATCTTTTTTTCTTTATTGGAATTTTTTTAATGATTTTAAGATCCATAGTATTTATTTTAAAATGTTAGGGTTTGAGTCTTCAACATATACACAGAGAATAAGCAAAATATACGCAGAAAATACGTATGTGGGCCTCCGAAGGAGCACCGCTCGCGGGGTTTCGAATGCAGAGGTTCTGGGCAAAATCGAGGTCAACAACGTAGAAGGTGAAAAATATATAATCTTTTATCGTTATCAGGATGTTTTTATTTTTGTATGGTTTATTCATCAAATACACAGTGAATACCAAAAAAATACAGAGTACATTTTATCTGTTGTACGCAAGAATGTACCTTCTTTTTGCAGGTGACTCCTTTCCCTCCATTGGAGCATAAGAGAATGCTGAAAGTTTTGAGAAGAATTTTTTGCATGATGCAGGAACCTCGGAGGACTGCAAATGCCGAAAATTAAAAATTGTATAGGCGCTTGAAATGTGAATTTTTTTTGCCATTTTCATCTTTTTACCTTTATTTTGGGCGGGCGGGTATCTGTTCGTCTCCATTCTATCCGAAAAGACAAACGGGTTGAGTAGCAAGTCAAATAAATATCCCAAACTTTCCTCGTAAGCACACCACACAAGGATTTTATTGGAATCCGAACATAGCTCTATGTCCAGATTTTACACAATAATTTCTCCTTTGATAGAGCGTATGAACCTAAGAAGTACATAGAATGGTTGACACACATAAATGAGTTATAAGTATCATTGTTAACCTTGATAACTGTTCTAAGGTTGACTCGATGGAATGCAGTGAAAACAATGATCTACGAACACAACAATGCATGAAATCATCTTAATATCATTCGTTCGTGAAACAGATTGCATCATTGAATTCAGAACATCAAAATTATCAAGAAATGATATCCAATGAAAGATTCGAGTGAATGCAATAAAAAATAATGGGCTATGAGAGCGACATTGCATGAAATCACCCTTACATCGTCTGCAAGCAAAACCAATTGCAACAACATGTCAGAAACGTTAAAATTACTAAAAAAAACAACCATACTGCTCGAGGTCTTGTGCGACAATATATATATATATATATATATATATATATATA